>NW_027187332.1:9167243-9242209 GCF_028583685.1 Petaurus breviceps papuanus | reverse complement strand
ACACACACACACACACACACACACACACACACACACACACACACACACAACACTAAACATGTGACCTTGGGCAAGTTACTTTACCCCAACTGCCCTACAAAAAAAAAAAAGAAAGGATAAACATGGCTCCAATTTTTTCTTTGGAGAGAGACAGAGAGAGAAAGAAAGGACTTTGGAAGACACATATTCAGGGGAAGGCCAGCTGCTCAGCATGTCCCTGATTTCCATCTTGCCTTTCTACATACTTTGGGGAATTTCCTCTTGGGTGAGATTGAAGCTTTTCATTTGGTTGACTTCTCCACAGGGAGTTTATTCATTCTGGAAATCTCCTGGTATATTAAAATGTGTATAAACTTTGGTTTCTATCTACTATCTGCTTGGATAAATAGGTGTATTCACTGTTAGTAATGGCTTTTAGGGTAACTAAAATTTGATATGAAAGATTCAAGCCTGTTGCAATAAGCTTGGAGTACCCCTTCCCCTTTACTGGACAGAAATCAGAGACAGACCTAACTAAATCTTTAAAATAAAATCATTTCCATAGACCAACAAAATTTAGGGGGCAGATAGATTTGATTCTAGTCTATATCCCTTCAGTCTCAAAGGAAAACTGCAAGGCCATGTTTATGGTCTCTTCCTACTCTCCAGGAAAGAACTGAAATCTCTTTTGTAGGGGGTGGCAAGATGCCAGAGATGCCAATCATGACTTCTTCTTATGAGCCACATTTAGACAATCTATTTGGATTTGCACATAATCTATGTTGTAAACATACACCTACACATTGTAAATACTTGTTGATTTGACTTGACTCCCACCTAAATATCAATGAGTCCTGGAACAGTCAATATTTGGAGGAGACACAGAGAGAGGGAGGGAGGGACACACTTAAGGCATTTTTTGTCATGTTGGCTAAATAAAATATGGACATGACTAACATACAAGCTGAAATAACCCTAAAGCATGAGCACTCTTACAAAAGACCAGCAAGTGCACTGAGGAAAAATATACCCCAACCAATGACCAATCTAGCAAATGTCAGCAGGTTGGCAAAGAACCCTAACAGCAGGTGGCAGCAGGAACATGTGGAGAAATCATGGACTATGTTATAGCTATGATTCATGGTATAATTGCAAAGACAAAACAATATAAAATGAATTAACAGAAAAGTACACCTGCAGATCATGTAAAGTCCCTCAAAATATCCATATGCAATCCTAAGATCTAGCTGAAGACTTCCAAACATGATGGGCAGACAGACCTCCTATGGAATATTTGAGGAGTAGACAGACACAAATCACTCAGAATTAAGTGCTATGAATGAAATGTGATGTTAACCACTTTAGAGAGTATTTGCACCACTAAAATCACAGATTATGTGGTGTATGATGACATATTATGAGGTGTATAAATAATGTTTCTAAATATTTTCCTAAGTAAATGAAACACAGCACATCACATAGAATTCACCTATTTTAATAGCAACAAAGTTTCTTGTAAACTAGGAGTATAGCTTCAATTTGTCTACATAAGACCGCTAGAAATGAATATGTAAATAATTTTCATTTCATTTACACATAATGCAATAAAAATAAAATGAAAGCATGATTTTATTATTTATTTGTAGTAGATCAAGTATAGTTAGACAATAAGATAAAATAACACTATAGGCCACTTGTGGGGATCATTTCGGGAATGTGTGTTATAAGTCACTCTTTAGTCCTGAAACATTCTCTTATATCCTGTGTCTAAGGAAGAGTATAATGAAAATTCTTCTATTCTTAAGAGAAATGTGTTATTTTTATTAAAGCTACAGTAAATTATTTAACAAATCTTACAAAGGGAACTTTTAGGAGGAAGTAACATATTCACACTGAATGTGGCAATGGATAAGAGAAGACATATTTGTTATGCTTTATGATAATATTTTCAACAATATATTCCTTCATGAATGTTTTGTTAAATAGTAATATGTATGTGGAAGGGTTGTGGTAATAAATGAAACACTGACTGATGTTCATATCATAGAAGAATTTGATTTGTTAAACCACAAAAATGTTCTGCCAAGTCCAACTTTTGTCTGCTAAGTTTAAAAGATACAGTTGAAAACTATTTGCAACTTTCATTAATTTTACAATCTTGTATTCCAAGACTATATAATTCCAATAAGATGGAAGATCTTTCAAAGTTATCATAAATTATTAACATTTAGAAATGCTAGATCATAAAAGTGAGATTAATTATATTGTCTATTTAATAATTTAACCAGGATGTTTTTTTGGATCTCCTTACCTTATTATTCCTATGACCTTACATTTGTAATTAATTTATTCACCTTAAATATCTGAGAATTAATGGCTTACATTAATATCCCAGTGCCAATTAATGAAATAGATATACATGTGGTTTATCACTTTCTACACACATACACATACATACATACATATACATGTGTGGGCACAGTAAGTAATAAACCAGGAATATTTTCACCTGGTACAAAAACAGCTGAATTTGGATGTGGGAGAGCAGACTAAAAGACAATTTGACAACAGGTCTTAGGGAGTAGTGAGGGAGATGAGCAGGCCCCACAAGGAGGAATATTATAGAAATGGATAAGAGGGGGGAGAGAGGAGGGTTCAGGACAGTTGCACCATAGGCTGATAAAAGAACATGAATTGATGTAACACATTAGAGATTACTAAAACAAACACACATTGTGAGTGACTAATGTTTAATTGTGACTCAACCCTCTCAACAAAATGATCCTCTTTCACTTTCATCTAACAAACATTTATTGAAAAACTATGGTGTCCAAGTCACTGTGATAGGTGCTATAGAAAATAAAAGACATAAAAAAATAGGATGCCTGCCTTCATTAGAATCAGAAATACATGATTTTGAATCCTGCCTCAGATTCATCAGCTGTGGGACTGGGCAAATTGCATGGCCTCTCAGGATATGCATTTCTTCATCACTGGCATAATCCTTAATCCATAATAGAGGTATTACATGAATAAAGTGTTATAAATATTAAGTGAAGTTAGCTATCATTTCTGATTAAGAGGAAATTAATGAAGGTTAACATGTTGGAGACACAACCTGAGCTGGAAAGACAATCTCAACTGGTATAAATTAGGGGATCGAGTAGAAGTACACTGAAAGCAGAAGGAACAGTGTGAGTCAAAGTATGGAAACAAAAAACAAAGTATTAAAACAAACGAAGTATAAAACAACAAAGACCTGGAAGAATGGGAGGCAGGGAGTCCAAGAAAACAAATAAAAAACCCGATCTGGCTTAACTATGAGTGAAGTATGGTATAGTAGAAAGAACACTAGCTGGGAGTCAGGAAGACTTGAGTTCAAACCCAGCCTCAGACATTTACTAGCTCTGTAACTTTAGGCAAGTCATTTAACCTTTATTTGCCTCACTTTCCTTATCTATAAAATGGGGATAACAATATTCCTTCTTCCCTCCCAGGGTGGTTATGAGAATCAAATGAGATAATATTTATAAAGTGCTTAACACAGTGCATGACACAAAGTGAACAATATATGAACACTAATTGTTGTGGTTATTATCATTATTTTGAAAAGAAGGCCTGAGATTTAAATTTCAATTCTGCTACTTACCACCTATATGAAACCGGGCAACTTAACTTCCTTTCTCTAAGTGTCATTTTTCTAATCTGTAAAATAAGGAGGTTGGAAGAGATGATCTTTGCTATTCTTTTAGTTCTAAATTCATGATAATTATATATAAAGTCAATAAGATAGTAGGGGGTAGTGGATCTGGAGTGAGCAGACACAAATTTCAAGACCTGGCTCTGCTGTTTCCTCTTTAGAACCTTGGCTTTGAATTTGAGTCAGCACTGGATTCTGAAGGTATTAAGGAATCATTGGAAAATGTTAAGGACAGCAACAATGGAAACTATACTTTAGGTAAAGAAACCAAGGTGTGTGTAGCTCAAGTGAGTTTATTCAATATCACAAAGGTAGAATGTGCAATCCGGGCTCAGATACTCAGCACCACACCCAGAAATAACTGGCCCTGTAACCTTGAGCAAGTTACTTAACCCTGATTGCTTAAAAAAAAAAAGGCAGAATGTGCAGCCCAGAAGTGGCACCAACAGCCTTCTCTCCCCAGGCTCCCTCCCTCCCTGGGATGGGACTAACTTGTTCACTCTACCTGCACGTAGCTGGGCAGGTCAGTGTCCCATCCCCATAGGTGTGACCAGCCATGGCCATAGTCATCTTGCTCTACTCAAACACTTTCTCAAGATACTAGAAATAATTGTGGGTGTTTGAGCTGGAGAAGGAGGACAGAGGGATGCATTCTTGATGTTCATCTCTACAGCCCCTGAGCCCCAATAATGTGCTTCTCATTTATACAAAATCACTTACAATGTCACCACTAACTCAAACATGAAACATTTACTAAGTGATAAGGCAAAAACAAGAATAAACTAATAATTCACAAATAAGTCTGGGTCACAATCCCTCACCCATACATAAGTGATTGTTTAAGAGAGTAGATACCGTGTTTCCCCGATAATAAGACACTGTCTTATTATTTTTTTTGGACAGAAAAACACCAGAGGGCTTATTTTCAGGGGAGGGCTTATTTTAATGAACATTGACAGCAATTTTAATAAACAGGTAAATGTAAACAAAAAAATGTACCTTTATTCAATAAGCAAATCACTGGGGAAGAACAGGATGATGCACTCACTGCTGCAGCTCTGATTGGATGCAGCTCGGAGCACAGCATGAGTTTCAGGGGGGGGACGACGGTGCATACAGAGGGTACCGTAATGTAGCGTGTAGCGCAGGGGATCACCTTCACTACAGTAGCAATCTCAATAGGGCTTATTTTTGGGGGAGGGCTTATTTTAGAGGAATCTTACACAGTAAGGGGAGGGCTTATTTTCGGGATAGGTCTTATTATCAGGGAAACACAGTACATAGAGAAAGGTAATGAGGAGGCACAAAATTAGGGAAATTCATAAGCCTCGGGCAACTCATAACTGAATGGCAGGTCCTGATGCATAGTCTCTTTAAGGAATAATTGCATCATATCACCAGCACAAATAAACCACTTCCCTGCTACCTGGTCAAACACCACTTTGCTTATAGCAAAGTAGTTTCTCTGTTCCTTCCAGGTCACTGAAGCAATGATAGCAGCAGGGTGTTAAAAAGGTGGTATGCTCTTTCAGTGACAAGGAGTTCCCTTAATCCAGAGTACTGTTAACCTGAGATCTGCTCTGAACCTTTAAAGACTTTCTTTTTCTCAAGTTACATATAGCAATAGAGGTTTTCTTCATCAATCTCTTTAAGTAACCAGAGATTCTACTTTGTCCAATCAGCTCTCAACAAGGCCTTTTCTCACAAAAAAGCAAATGCAAAAGCTATCTTCTCCCTTCACCCCTTCTCAGTTTTTCCCTTTCTGGGCAGAGGGTAACAACAGAGGGCAACACATGCAACCCTCAAGGTTTTTCCCTCTCTCAAGTTATAGAAGATACTAGACATCAGTAAGCTCAGAAAGCTCACTACTCTGTAGCAGAACTCATCTTTCTTCTAGGGAAACAATCAGCTGTCAGCAAAGCAATTTACCTCTTCCAATCAGCAGAGCTTCTAGCAAAACAGTTGCAAACCTTCTTGTCAGATCAGTCCCTGTCAGCTCCTCTGTTCTTTCTTCTATAAACAGCTTTTCTCATCACCTACAGTGTGATCTGTCCCAAAATCTTCCCATGCTTGGCCTCCCCTCTCCTCTTTTCTGCTCTTCTTCTACCTATATTTATCACTTTTAATGTCTCAAATAAGTGTCTGCTCATAAGGAATGACTCATCTCTAACTTGCAATATGAAACTCAAAAGATCCACCTTTCTTTCAGGTATGACCCCATATATAATCATATAGTCTGTATTTAATCTCTCCCTAAGGCCCTCCAAATAGTTGTTTGATTTATAATATTAAAGTTCTAATTTTCAAAACTCTGAAAACATGAGAATCACTATTTAGTCATTATTCTTCTTTCATTCAGGTTCTCTCAACATATTTTTCTAAGGGGCAGTTCATCAGTCCCACAGAACAGTATGACTTACCTCACAATTTTATCTGAGAAGCCATGTAACTTCTCAAATTGACTTTTTTTTAGTATTTCTTTACACAAGAATCTTTTCTGCCCCCTTTATCAAAAATGTCTATAAGTGAAACCAGGAATGCCACAAATAAAGCATCAGACAAGATTTGAACCTAGGTCACTTTCAGTTTTGCATAAAATAGGTTGGAGGAAGAAAACTATTTGAATAGTCAAGGTAAGAGAGAATAAAGTTATGAACTATGAAAGTGGTAGCTGGAAAAGAAAGGAGAAGAAAAATGCAAGAGATAATTTGGAGGTATAATTCATGGGATAAGATATTTCTATTTCAAACTTGGTTAATATGAGGTATACTCTAATCTCTATTGTCAAGATATTTAATTATTAGTGTAGCATGTCTCAAAATGGGGAGACTTTTATAAGCCCCATAATCATAATAAAAGCAAGAATTTAGAACAATGGGTTAAAGTAGACAATAAGGTCTCAAAAGAGTTTCACCTGAGGTTTTTTTTTTTTATTGTAGTGGTGGTGGGTTTGCTTACATTCCCCCACAACCCCAATAAACTTTCATTTTCTGGGCAATTGAAACTGCTCTCTCTAAAGTTGCTAATGATCTCTTCATGGCTGAATCTGGTAACCTTTCTCAATCTTCAACTTTCTTGACCACTCTGAAGCCTTCAATACTACTGATCACACTCTTTTCCTTACATTCTCCTTTCTCTAGGTTTATTTGAGACAGAACTGTTCTCTTCCATTTTTCCTCCTACCTAACTCCTCCTTTCTTTCCCTTTGCTAGATATCTCTGGTGGGGGGAGGGGTCCCATAAGACTATTCTTGGCCCTCTTCTCCCTCTATATCATTTCACTTGGTGACTTCATCAGCTCCCATGGTTTCAATTAGCATGTCTATGCAGATGACTCTCAGATATACTTGTCCAGCCCTGACCTCTCTCCTAATATCCAATCTCACATCTCCAACTTCCTATTAGGCATCTCAAATCACATATCTACAGACATGTTAACCTAAATATGTCTGAAACCAACCTCATTACCTCTCCCTTCCAATTCTCTCTTCTAAACTTTAACTCTTGAGGGTACCACCATCCTCTTAATCATTGAGGCTCACAACCTACCTCTCATCTTTAACTCATCACCTTCCATCAACCCCACATATACAATCAGTTGTCGAGTACTATTATTTCTATCCTCACATATAATCCCCCACCACACACACACACACACACACACCACACCATTTTCTCCTCCAATATTGCTATCACACTGGTACAGGCCCATATCATTCCACACCTGGGCTACTGCAATAGCCTGTATGTTGGCCTTCTCTCAAATGTCTCCCCACTCCAATTCATTCTCCAATCAGCTGTCAAATTGATCTTCCTAAAACAAAGATTTGACCATGTCACACATCCCATTCCCACCCTCCCGTTTAGCAGGCTCCAGTGATTCCCTATTGCCTTTAGGATCAAATATAAAATACTATTTGGCCTTTGAAGCCCTTCATAACCCGATCCCTTCTTACGTTTTCAGGCTTCCTATTCATTGTATTCTAAGATCCAGTGAAAATCGCCTACTTGTTGTTCCTCACACATGACAGTCCAGCCCCCAACTCAGAGGATTTTCCCTGGCTGTCCCCTATGCCTGGAATGTTCTCCCTCCTGATCTTTTCCTCCTGACCTCCCTGCTTTTCTTCAAATTTCAGCTTAAGTTCTACTTTCTATAGGAATCTTTTCTCAGTTCTCCTATTTCTTCATGCCTTTCCTCTGAGATTATCTCCAATCAATCCCCTATATATTATTTGTTTGCCTACTGTTATCCCAATTAGAATGGGAATTCCTTGAGAGCAGAGACAGGGATGTTTTTGTTTATTTTGGTTTGGTTTTACCTTTATGTCCACAGTACTAAGGAATAGTTCCTAGCACATAATAAGCACTTAATAAATGCAAATTGGCTGAGTGAGTTTTTAATGCTGAGTAAGATAGCTGCCTGGGACACAGTACTGGGATTCAATTCTGAAATAGAGAGTTCAAAAAGAAGATTAAATCCCTGAGGGCTATACTTAGGTAACTATTATACACTCCAAGAGTCAAAGAGTCAAAGCCTCGAGAGTCAAAGAAACTCCCTTTGGAAAAGTAAAAAGCTCCATATAAGTAAGATATGAGAAATGAGAGGGGAGAAAAATCAGCTATTTCTCTAGCCTGACATGGGGAAACCTTACTCCTCTAGTCTCTAAAATAAGAGAGATGGTAGAAAGCATACTGATCTTATGGGGAAGAGATTAACAACTTAGGTGAATACTCCAACTAAACTAGAACCTGGAATCAGAGAGAAGCTCCAAAACCACATGTCTAATAGAACAATGCCCAAAAGTAATCAAGATTCAAGTCTGGCACCATCCATCAGTGACCATATTTGATGGCTACACAATAACACCCAGCAAATGTCTACAGGTTTAACAAAGAATGCATAAGAGCTGGAAACAGGCCCAGAAAGAGCAGTGTAATAACATTTCAAAAAGATGCCTGACCCTACATTGTCAGAGAAATGAGTTGCCCCTCCATGAATATGCCTGGCCATATGGGATCTGTGGTCACATATATTCCCTACATTTGTGTCCTTGCTCTATTTCCTGTGCAATGGTAATTAAGTGTATATTGTGGGAGACTACAGCCAAGGTTCATAGTGTAAATGTTCTTTACTACGTTTTGGGATATTGGGGGCTTGTTGTTTGGTATATTTAGTATACCATTTCATTAAATGCCTTTGCTTTCAATTGATTATACACTCCGATTAGTAAAATTGAAAATATTTGTGGGGGCTCTTGTGCTATGGTTTTGATTAGGTTGTGATCCCACTTGAATCAGGTTTGGCCTCCCTGCTTCTACTATCTCTCCATTCTAATCCATTCTTCACAAACATGACAAACTGATATTCCTAAAGCACAAGTATGACCATGTCATTACTCTGCTCAGGAAGCTCTGATGGCTCCCTATTGTCTTTGGGGCAAAAGAAAAACTTCTCTGTTTGGCATTTAAAGTCCTTCAAAGTCAGATTCCTACCTATCTTCTGAGACTAATTCTACATTATTCTCTCTTCACACACTTTTAAAAAAGAAATAATACACAAAATACCCTAGGTATAATAAACCAATAAACAAGTGTCTACTTTTGTACCAATCACTGAGCTAAGCCCTGGAGAAACAAAAAGAGACAAAAAACAGTCCCTGCCCTCAAGGAGCTTACAACCTAATAGGGGATACAACACACAAATGTATACAAAGCAAGGCATATACAGGATAAAGAGGAAATAATTAACAGAAGAGAGACACTAGGTTTAAGAGGGGTTGCAAAAAGCTTCTTGTCAAAGGTGAGGTTTTAATAGGGATTTCAGGCATGGGGGGCAGCCAGAGAAGATGCCTGGAGCTCAAAGATAGTGTTGGTATCACTAGATCAAAAACTTGTAGCAGAGAGTAAGGTATAAGAAACCTGGAAAGTAGGAGGAGGCTAGGTTGTGAAGAGCTGTGAATGCCAAACAGCAATTTGTATTTGATCCTGGCAGTAATAGGAAGCCCCTGGAGTTACTTGAGTAGAAGGGGGACATAACAGGGTCTACGCCTTAGGAAAATCACTTTGATAGCTGAATACAGAATGGATTGGAGTGGGGAGAGACTTTGGGGCAGGCTGACCCACCAGCAGGCTGTTGTAGTAATCCAGGTAGGATTAATAAGAGCCTTCAATAGAGTGGTGGCAGTGGCAGAAGATAAAAGGAAACATATTTGAGAAACACTGCAAATGGAAATATCAACAGACCTTGGAAAGAGATTGGATGGGGGTAGAGGAGGGAATCAGATAGTGAGGAGTCAAGGATAAGTCCTAAGTTGCTAGCCTCAGGAACTGGTAAGATGGTGTCGCCCTCTACAGTAAGGAAGGTAGGAGGTGGGGGAGGATTTAAGAGGAAAGGTGATGAGTTCTGTTTTTGGAGTTGAGTTTATGATGTCTACCAGACATCCAGTTTGAGAAGTCTAGAAGATGGTGGGAAATATGAGATTCTAGGTCAGCAGAGAGGTTGGGGCAGGATAGGTAAATTGGAGCATCATCAGCATAGAAATAATAACTAAATCCATGGGAGTTGAAGTAACCACACAGTGATCTCATGTATGCAGTATAGAGGGAGAAGAGGGCCCAGGATGGAGGTCTGAAGGACACCTACAGTTAAAGGTCATGATATGAAAGAGGATCCAGCAAAGAAGAGTGAGAAGGAGCAGTCAGATAAGTAGGAAGAGAATGAGAAGAGACTGGTGTCCACAAAATCTAGAAAGAAGAGAGTATCAAGGACAGGGTGACCAAGAGTGTCAAAGGCTTCAGAGAGGTCAAGGAGAAGCAGCTTTGAGAAAAGGTCATTAGATTTGGCAACCAAGAGATCATCAGTAACTTTGGATGGAGTAATTCAGTAGAATGATGGGGTGGAAAGCCAGATTATAAAGGGTTAAGAAGAGAGTGAGGGGAGAGAAAAGGGAGGTATCTACTTTAATAATCTTTTAGAGGAGCTTAGCAGAAGAGATATATGGAGTCAGAAAATGCAACAGAAAAAAATTAATTACCAACTATTATCTAAGTTTCTCAACTTTTACACTTTTTTAAGCCTCCAAAACATGTTAAACTGCTATATTCATTTTCACTTGTCACTGTGTGTTACTGGAAAACTAGTCAAGACAGCTCTGAAAGGGGGGAGGGAGGAAGAGAGAGAGAGAGAGAGAGAGAGATTACTAAAGAAAAAGCATTTGGAAAAAGATGGTGGGAGTGATTTTACATTCCTTTATGGTAGAACTATTTTTATTGATTTCTTTTTGCTACAAGAGTTAGCACAGTGGCCTTGAACACAGTAGGTACTTGATAAATATTTGATAATTAGATAATATTAAAAATGAATAAATTGCCTTGTAGGCTTATAGCCAAATAACTTTCCTACTCTATCATTAATCTCTTTGAACATTAAGAGTAAAATGTTCCTACAATTATTTATAACTGTCAAGTATCTTTGAGAGAAGAAGCAAGGCATGAGTTAAAGAGCTGGAATCAGAGTCAGGATGACCTGGGTTCAAGTCTTAGATCTGATACATGCTGGCTGGGTGATGCAAGGTTGTGTAGAACTTCTCACAGCTGTACATAACTGCCTAAGACTAAATTGCAGAGAAAATGCCAGGATATATCAATAAAGACAATTCCTCATAGAGAATGCCCTACAACAATAAACCAATAGGGAAGTTTTAAAAAATCTTTATTTAGAAGAATTCAGATTATTTTTTTCCTCATTCAAACCCTATAGTGATCTGGGAAAACTGATTTCATCATCATACAAATTATTTAACAGTTTTTTTCTATTTGTCTTTTGGACCCTCTAATGGATAGAAGTTAGAACTGAAAATGCCAATTAACCACAGGCTAATTTCTTTGTGCAAGTCAGAAACAACAAGAGTTCCCTTTTCAAAATTTCCTAATAAAATCTATCAGGACCTCCCAGAAAGAAGTGGGGAGGAAAAATTTAACTGAAATATTTTAGTGATATACTGTTCTCATCTATTAATAAAGCAACACTTACACCCATATGCACAGGTTTCTTTCTCCTGAAAATTGTGTTGCCCTTGTAGTAAAGGACAACCAATGAAGAATGACATTTTTTCTATGTTGACATTCTATTTTTTTCCTCCAGATGGATATTCACAGAGCAATTTAAAAGGTTAGTTAATATCCTGCACAGATATGAGATGAATTCTGGCTCATAGACTAAGCATATTTTCCATCCAACATCCTACTCAGCTTTTCTACATATAACAGTTTTTATAAATGTGTACATTGTCCAAAATGATGTTTTGCCAATATGGCATCGATTTACAGAGGATACAATATGCAAAATATTTCCTATACAGACTACTCAAGATAGACAATTATTTTCCCCGTACGGAAATCATATTTACATTTATTGAACAATGACAATGTACTCAACATTGTTCAAAATAAGTAGTACATTCAGAAATATTTCCCAATGCATATACCCAACTTTGATCTTCCTGAGTGCAATTCAGTTTTAATGTAGGCAACAGCATTTTTAGAGCACACACATATTAAAAAAAAAAACTCAGATATTCTTTCCTGCAGAGTGGAGTCAGTTAACGAGTGATAATTAATCATAACAGCTTGCTTCAAACTACATTCTTGTATAGAATTATGCAAAGTCTATAAAATTGATAGCCTGGAGTGAACTAGGGGAGGGGAAAAATACTGTTTCTTGATAGTGTCTTTGCTCAGCTAATACTGATGGAAGATGAAGAATCTTAGCCTAAAAGAGAGAAATAGCTGTCAAACAGACTCCCTACTATTTCTAGAGTATAAATAAAATTTCAAACTGACTGTTTGAGCTCGCTTCTTCCCTTGGTAGACTTGCTGGTTCAAAGACTTATTGATGGATGCCAAGTTTTAAATATTATATATGGAGAAAATAAAACTCAATTTTTCTGCGAGGTGAATTCAATTGCATTGTGGCTAAGAAAAGTCAGGGTCAAAATTTTATAAAACATCTGGAAAAACTTTTTTTTCTTACCTTACAGAGAATTTTTTTAAACATAGTGAAATCTACAAGGAAAAACCAGTAATACAACAATTTAATAACAAAGGTGCTATATCTGGCATTTTGTCAGTGATTCTTGAAGTGAAATGGTCTGCTACTTTCTTACTGCTTTCCTGACTTTGTCTTGATAGCTTTAAGCCTAGAAACTCATAAAATCATAAAAAGGAATGGAGACATAAATAAATTTGTACACTTAAAAACTTTCCAGAATCATGGACCATACATGTGATGTAGAAAAATAAATGGCCAACCTGATTAAAGTCAATCCTTTCATTTCATTCCTAGCAGGAGATACTACTCTTTGTGGTTTGTATGTTAATTGATCACATAAGTTTAGATATATCCTTAATAACTGTCCATACATTAAGTCTTGACTCTCCTAATAACTCTAAACAAGAAGAAGGCAAGAACTGTTTTCCCTACAGTTATTTGTGATAGTACCTATAAATACTTTTATCATTTCTTCATTCCAATCAAAGGTGTTACAGCATAGGTAAACAAAATGAGAAATTTCATTATAGAGAATACTCCCTTTATTTTAAACAAACTACAACAAAAACAATTAAAACCAAATTGACTTCAAAATCCATTTTCAAATGTATTATTGCACATTTGGGGTTTGAACAGCAAAGATAACTATCGAGCATCTGCCTCAACACTTCTCAACATTTGTTTCCAAGTACTGATAGGAGGGGAATAAAAGGCATTTATAATTTGTAAAATGTAATGACTGCCTCTGGCTTATAGATGAGTGACCAAATAATGAAACTCTTCATAACTACATATGTTCCTGACAGCAAAATGCTTTATTTTTTCCAATAGTATGTTTCACTTTTTGAAAAACATTGAAATATAATTATGTAAGAAGTTAGACTTTAGTTTACTCATTAACAGAGTAAATATTCTTTTGCAATCAGAGATAAGTTTTTGGTATCTACCAACAAGATTTCACTGAGTTTAAGGGTTATTTTAAACAAACTTGTTGTGACAGATATAATACAATGATATAATAGTGAGGATTTATATAATGCTTTGAATTTTTCAAGACAGCTTTTCACAACATCTGGGAGGTAGATAATTTTAAAAGTATTTAAATAACATTGACTAGGTCTCTAAAATATTTAAGAACTGTTTAGGTAAAGTACAAAATTAGAAATTATATCCATTCTAAGGTAGGTTGCTATAGTAGAGGGCCACTCTTGAAGTCAAGAAACCCAAGTCAAGTCCTATGTCTCTGACATATGCTATATAACCCTAGACAAGACCTCCAATCCCTCAGTACCCTGCATGGGCATTGACCTTATGTGAGC
The DNA here is from genome assembly GCF_028583685.1 of Petaurus breviceps papuanus. Lineage (NCBI taxonomy): Eukaryota > Metazoa > Chordata > Mammalia > Diprotodontia > Petauridae > Petaurus > Petaurus breviceps. The sequence continues at coordinate 9,228,163 of NW_027187332.1, read as the reverse complement.
CATCATTTACGACCTCAAATCTCATCATCCCCCATTCTTGCTTCCTCTCAGTCTTAGACAAAAAATAAGTCTTTCTCCTTCCAAATTCAGACTCTGCTTGTGCCCTTAATCTCATCTCTTCCCATCTCCTCAGCAGGTTGTCTTCATTGTATCGCCCTGTAGTATTCATCCCTCTATTCACTGTCTCTTTTTCTTCTACCTACAAACATGGCTAGTTATTCGCCATTCCTAAAAAGTTTCTACTTGATTCTGCCATTCCCTGAAAGCATTATGGCACAAGATATGTAGATACTATCACAACTACTACTTACATTTTCAGTCAGTGTCTCAGAGATTAGCCATTATGTCTCCCCTAGAGGCAGCTAGGTGGTACAGTAAATAGAGCACTAGGCTTGGAGTCAGAAAGACCTGAGTTCAAATCCAACATCACATGCTAACTAGCTGTGTGATAGGCAAATTAATCATCTGCCTCAGTTTCCTCAATGATAAAATGAAGATTAAAAAATGATATCTACCTCCCAGGATTGTTGTGAAGATTAAATGAGATCACATTTGTAAAGTGCTAAGTATATAGTAGGCACTTAACAAATGACTATTTCCTTTCTTCCTTTACCTCAAGCTAATAGTGGATGTTTGGGGGAAGATATTATATTTCTAGTGATGTTTGTCCCACGATTATCAATTGATACTAATTGGTCAATGAGACCGAATTAGTTTTTAAAAAGGTGGTATGGTAATTGGAGAATGAGAATAGTTGGTACCAAACATTTGACCAAAAGTCTGTCACACACTCTCCATAAGCACATATGGAACCCAGGGAAAATTGGACTCAAGCTTAGAAATAACATGTGGCAAAGGGGTAACATGTAGTTCCTAGAAGTCCTTCGGTTGGAGTCCTCAAAATGTTCCCTTATGTGTGATGTAGTTTTTCTGCAAAGTTCCTTATAAGAGGAAGAAGAAAACTAGTTACAGAAAAAGAGAAAGTAGGCAAAAAAGATAGGGGCAGAACCAATATGGTATAATGTCACATGCCCAGGGAGCAGAACATTTAAAAAATAACAAGATCAGCAAAGTCAGATTTATCAGGAAGTTCAAGGAGGATAAGGTGATTACAGTAAAAGAAAAGAAAAATTATTTGACAATAATCATCAGCAGGAACCTCAGCATCCTAGAGATTGACTGTATCAGCTGAGGTGCTCACACCTTATCAGAAGCCTCTTCCTTTCCAATTAAAAGGTTAAAGGGAGGAACCAAAAAAAAAACTTTCCACCAAAGCCTCCATATATATAGGGCTTGCAGCCCAACTACTTCCCACCAGAATTCCTTGGATTTGACTCTACCTTCTTCATATTTCTGCCACTTGATGGGTACCTTCTCTCCTTCCCCACCCACCTTTTCAGTTTCCCTTAAGGTACTGTCTTTCACCATTACACTATAATTTCCTTGAGGGCAGAGACAGTCTTTCCTTTTCTTACTTGTATCCTCAGTGCTCAGCACAGAGTCTAGCACATAGCAATAATAAATATTTATTGAATTAAAATGAATTGAAAACAGGTTATTGGTGGACTCTTACAGAAAGAAGTTTCAGTAAATTAAAAAGAACAGAATTCAGACTAGAGAGGATTAAGAAGATAGCAGAGAAGAAATGGAGAGAGATCATTTGGTCAAGGAATCTGATAGTAAAAGAAAGGAGTCAACTAAGAAGATACCTAGAGCAGACAACATATAAGCGCCAAATAGACAAGAAAAGAGATCCATTTCAAATCTGGATGAATAATACTAGTTTCTAGCATCTAAGGCAGAATTGTTGCTGGGAAATAAGAATTTGTAGGTCAATTCTGTCCCCAGGATTTTTTTCTAAAAAGTATTCAACAGTAAAAGTGTATCAAAACTGGAAGAAAACATCAAGGAGTTATAAAAACATAAAGGTCAAAGTGATAAAATAAGTAGACAACAAGCATTTATTAAGCACTTACTCATGCACTGTTGTTATTCATCCTTCATTTTTGAAGAGGACCAATTTCATCAGAAGGGTGGTTTCTTGACTTGCAAGTGAATTGGATTTAAGTGGGGCAGGGCTGAGCGAAGTCATCAGCCTCACTCTCTCCTCCATAGTCATAGGAGTGAGTCCAGTGGCAAGAAATAGGTCAAAACAACTGGTGATGGCCCAGAAGCAGTGGGAGACCTTGGTCTTTTTTACTAAGGTCTTTCCCAGGTTTGTCTGAAGCAATGCCCATTCAGTAATTAAAGGATAGGTAAGAATTGAGGCAAATAATGGTCTAGTTTGCCTTCCCAAAAGAATCAATCTGGGAGGGGAAGACCCCCAGACTATGCTACAAATTTAAGAAAATAGAAACATCAGTGTTGAAGAAGGCAATTACAGGATCCGAGGAGTCATAGAAAGATCATTAAATGTTCAAACTGAAGAGAACTGGAGAAATCATCTTATTCACAAGTGCCACTCTCAATTTTATAGATTCAGAAATCAAAGCCCAGAGTTTATACAACTTATCTAAGATAATAGAGTGACAGAATCTAGGCATCCTAATCCCCAACCCAATGCTCTTCACTCCCATTACAATCCAATAAATGAATGGTGGTCTGTTGTCTATTCTCTAAAAGTTCCCTCTCACCAAATTATTTGGTCACATCAGAAAATGAGTGAGGGTATTACATTTCCATTTTATGTCATCTTGCTGACTTCTTGATATATTCCTACAGAGGCTGGGGGAAGAGGGAAGTGTACCATAGTAAGAATGCAAAAGACAGCTAAATAAACCAGAGGAAACTAAATTAATGTTCCTCAGCTTTATGCCAGAGGTTCATTAATCTGTTTCACAGTGAGGATTAAAAGCATTGAATGCATGAAGGGGCTATATTTAAAGCTGAAATTATAATAAATACCCAGAGAAACATTATCTCTAAAAGAAAACAGCAGGTGGTTCATGATCACAAGGAAAAGAAACAGCTGAAAGTCACATTAAACATAAAACAGGAGTACTCAATGTAAAACCAGGCCCTTCCCAAGAGGGTAATTGCAGCAGAATTTTCTTTTGCATACTACTCAACTAATAGATCAAGGGAGGGGGAAAGACCCAGATGAAGAAAACCACACAACATCCTACAACTAATGCTTTCAGTTAAAAAGAATCATTTTAAAGATCACAGTGTCACTTCAGTTAACATTAAAAGCAACAAGGATAAGGTCAGGGATAGCAGCGCCTCGTGGGAGTGATCAAAATTGGATTTGCAGACTTTTCCAGTATGTTGACAATCACTTACAATAAAATCAGAATGAGAAAGGGAAATTGTCTGAGGGGACCACTGAGCCAGGTAATAGATTCAGTCTAATATATCCACACAGCAGGAACCAAATTAAAATGTAGATAGGATTCTAATATAGTCCAACTGGAAAGCCTTGCTCCACTTGCTTACAGGAAGCATGTTTGCTGTTTGCAAACAGCTCATCCTGAGGAGAGCAGAGTAAGTTACATCAGACTTTTCTGCCTTTTAACACAATGGGGAAGATTAGAAGAATGTGAAAGTTTCAGCAGCTCATGTTAACAAAAAGCATAATGTATAATTATGGAGAAGTGCTCTATCATTTATCTTTCATTTAAAAATACACAATGGTTATAGATGGTCAGTGTATGTGTGTGTGTGTTTAAATAAGGTACATTTATTTTGCCAGATTATAAAAAGACATATACTGGAAAATGTATACAACTAACACTAAAATAGCTTTTTCTAGGACACAAAGTCTTTTTTGTGGCAAAAGTAGTTTGTCATTTATTTCCCCATTTCTCTTTCCCTCTTCATTCTGCAATCCTATTCTTCTATTCAAGTTTGTCCTCCTGAAGAAGCAAATCAGGACACAGAGTGAAGAAGGATTACCCTGGGTGTCATCTCTACATAGAAGGACTTCTCTGTAGTTGGGAGATCTTTTATGTGGAGTCTTGGGAAATGTATTTATTTATTGACTTTGCAAAGAGCTCTGAGCTCTCAGGAAAGTAAGCAGTGAGTCACTGTAGACCACTCCCTATGTGCTGCTTTGGCCCATAAGACCAACAAAACACTGAGCAGGACAAAGGAAGTATAACATTAAAACAAAAGAAAGTATTATTTTTCTCTCAATCAAAAATGGTGATCAGTAAATTTGAATGGTGATCAGAATTTGAGCAGTTCTAGTTGCTACAACACATAAAAGTTTTGATAAACTTAGAGAAAGTCCATACATCAATTGAAATGATCAAGGAGATTCAAATTCACTCATAGGGGAAAAATTAGAAAACTCCTTTAATAGAAATGAGAAATGACAATAGTGGAATATCATATTTTTCCCCTCTTTCTCTAACCATTATTATAAGGGATAGCTGTCTGGGAGAGGACGGATGGATGCAGTGCAAAATGTAGGCGATATAGAAACAAAAGATGTCGACTTAAATATATTTTAAGAATAAGATTTCCATTTTGGGAAAAAAAACAAAGTTGATATAAACAAAGCATATAAAATTCTAAAAGACAAAAATCTGAAGAATTTAGACTTGTTCACCTAAACCTAGATTGATAGAACTAAGGACACCCTCCTCAAAAACTTGAAAGAAACAGAGATTAGGCTAGGAGAGGAAGGATTTGGGAATACACTAAAAGTTTATTTTTTAGAATGGAAATAGCTTATAGAATTTATTACCCTGAGAGGTGGTACAGATTGAGATGGAGAAATGTTAAAGATTTACATAAGTTCTTTAATTGACAGATATGTAATTAACTGACTTAAATTAGGAACATTTGCCAAGTATAGCCTAAACTTTGAGAGGGTGTTATTATAGAAGGTTACCAGGCCTCCTTTAGTATCACTGTTGAAGGCAAAATACTAAACCAGACATACCACTTATTTTATATAATATGGCATTTATGTTCTTGCACCGTAACAGAAATCTCATGGTCTAACTCATGCCAATATTTTGTTCCCTTGACCTCTATATGCTCAATTAAGCTACTGATGTATTCATTATCATATAATTCATAGCTAATTGCCAAAAAAAGTTTTAAGACAAAACGCTGCATAGTGACTGACAGGAAGGGGAGAGTGGGGAGGGAGGAGAGAAAGTTAGAACAAGGGGGAAGAGCAGGAAGCTTCTGGGTTCAGGAAGATCTGATTCAAGTTTTACTCTAGCACACTTAATGGCTATGTAGCCATGGTCAAAACACTTAATTCTGTAGATACCTTGGGCAATTTTCTAATATTATAATCTACAAACAAATAAGTACTAGATTGAGATCTGCTTCAGATCCCACATCTGTCACTTACAACCTACATGATCTTGGGCAAGTCATTTAACCTCCACAAGGCTGTTTCTTTATTAGTAAAGTGAGATGATTGAACTAGATAGTAACCAAGGCACTTTCCTGATCTAGATTTATGCTCTAGAAATTTATGAAGTGTCAAGGCAGCCACTATATGAGGAAGGTAATAGACCACTAGGCCTGAAATCAAGAAGATGTGAGTTCAAATAGGATTGCCTTGCTTGCTGTGTAACTTTGGACAAGCAGCTTAACCCTCTGTCTCAGTTTCTTCAACTGTAAAATGGGGATAATAATAAATTATACGTGTCTCCCAGGTTTGTTGTGAAGATTAAATGTGATATTTGTAAAATGCTTACCAGAATGTCTAGCACATAAAAGGAACTTAATGAATGTTGGTTTACTTCCTCTGTAAGTCCCTAAAATACCAAAACGAACCAACTTGAAAAGTTTCAGGGACTAAACAACACACACACACACACACACACACACACACACACACACACACACACCTACTAGCACAGTTCAGTCATCCTAACCACAGAGAAATACTGCAGTGTAAGCAAATAAAAATGGCACAAACAGCCAGAGAACCATAGAGTTCACTAAGTAAGTTATATGCATCATTACCCTTGTTCCTCTCAACAGTTTTGTGTGTGTGTGTGTGTGTGTGTGCGCACGCTCATGCACGCACGAAGTAGACAATTATCTTTTTGCAGATAATGACTTGCCTAAAGCCAAGAAGCAAAACCAGGACCTAAATTTAGTTCTTTTGACCCCAGATCCTTTGATCTTTCCCCTGCATCAGAACCCTTAATCTATCCTTCACAGGACTGATTCTTTCATGTAGCCGTCTTCAGGATCACAGAAGTGTAAAGAAAGTAGAGATCTCAAGAGAGCAACTGGTACTAGAAATCATTTGTCTTCAGAAAATCCATAACAAATGGCTGTCTATTCTGTTTCTGAAGATCTCCAGGGATAAAGACACATAACTATTTCAGCACCTCATCATCACACATTCTTCAAGTTTCAATAAAATTTGTCCTATTTTAAATCTACTTACTTTTGCTCCCTGGACTTAAGGAAAAGGGACCAGAATCCTCCTCATTAAAGAAACTTTTGTAGTTATATTTACTTAAGGACAAAGTCATCCCTTTGCTTCCTTTTATTGGAACTAAGTAACCACAGTCCTTTTAATTAGCTTGTTTTCCATATGATCACTGGGTATATATACTCTCCAGTTTTTTTCCAAATTCTTTTAAAATTTAGTGGCCAATACGGGATAAGATATTTTAATCAGAGTCTATTTACTACAGAGCAAGAGAGTTTCTTTACCCTCAAATGTTACATTGGCTTATTTCACAACATCACAATGGCAACTGATACTGGTTTGTGGTCTTTTCTGACCCCTGAAATTTTAGTCTTCTATATTTGAGTTTTCTGCATTTGAGCCTTGTTGGTTCTTGTTCAAACTCTCTTGATATTGTTGGAGTACTTTTCAAGTACTTATCAAGTACTTGATATTGTTGGAGTAATCTTCCAAGAGATGATCACTGAACCCATGAGAGTTGAGTTGAAAACATAATCTATTGAGATAGTATAGAGAAAGAAGTGAAAAGGTACCAGGACAGAGCTTTGGGGAATGCCTATGATTAGCAGACATGACCTAGATGGAGAATCAGCAAAGAAGACTGAGAAGGAGGGAGTAGAAAGGTAGGAAGGTATAGAGGGCATGGCTGAAAATGTTAATTTATTTGGAATCAAGAGTCTTGCTAGAATCAAGATCAATTGTATCTCTTATCATTTATGGGCTTCTATGATGTCCATCATCATAAAAGAGAATTTTGTCTTCACAAAGTCATATTTATTAGTAGACAATATATTATGCCCTCCTAGGATAAAAAAATTCGGAACTAAAGAGGACCTTTAAGGTTACCTAGTTCAGAAACCTCATTTTAGAGATGTGGAAACAGACTCAAAAATAATACAAAGTGACTTTTCCAAAGTCACAGAGTAAATGAGTCAACTAGGATTCAAACCAAGGTTCTCTGGCCCCAAACATGTAGCCTTTCCATCATATTGAAATTGATTGCTCTATTTTTCTAATTTTCCAGCTGATGATGTTGAATCTATCAACCAATTATAACTGATTTTATAATTTATTAGGCACATTTTATAAGCAGAGAAATTAGAATTCTCATTACTAGTATATTAGTATATTGGAAAATAATGGAAATATCATGGGATTCCATAAATTTATTTTAATGTCAATATGCAATATCATTCTATAGTGGAAGAAATACCATTATTTTAAGACAGTCTGAACTTTAAACATATATTAATCAGGTAATTGAGGCAGCAATGGGCACAGTGGATGGAGTGTTGAATTTAGAGTTAGGCAGAACTTGAGATCGAATTGTACCTTGGGTTTTAGTAGCTGCGTGACCCTGGGCAAGTCATTTAACTATACTCAACCTTGGTTTCTTCATCTGTAAAATAGGGAAAATAATAGAGTCTACCTCAAAGAATTGTTGTGAAAATCAAATGATATACTACATGTCAAGTGTTTTGTGAACATTAAAGAGACATATAAATGTTAGCCATTATTAGTTATTATTAATCAAAGTGATACACATACATATCTGATTTAAGCATAGACGATCTTCATAAGTGACTCCAACAGTTAAGTCAAGAACGTATATTAATGCAATTTTGTATATATAGAAGAGATGATAAATATTTATATATGAACTTTAGTGCTTTGGAAAGTGGAAAAATAATTTTAGCCTAATGAGCTTTCAAATAAATGCTAAATTCTTATGCACTTCCTTCTTTTGTCTAGTTTTTTTTTTGTCCTTTCCTTATTTGGTACTTTAGACCAGAAAAAGAAAAATAATCTTTGAGAGAGGTACTAGGCAACTTTTAGCATTAGAGAAAACCTACAAAATAATCTATCACTTTAAACCCTGAGCAAGAGAATAGCAACTGTTTTAATATTTAAATATTTAATTTAAAAATGAAATTAATACACATATTCAAAAGACAAACAAAACAGATACACATACACAAATACTGAATCACAGAAAAACAGCATGATGTAGAGAATAGAGGGTCTGCTTAGGAACTAGGAATAACAGGGATTCCAAGTCTATCTCTCATACATGCTGACTCTGGAACCACAATCAAGGAATAACCTGTTAGAACCCTAGGAAACTCTCAAAAAAATCTGTAAGTCATAGGCAATATGTTAAAGTGCAATGATGTAGGGAGTTTCCACATGTAGGAATTCCCTCATATACATAATCACACTTATACATGAAAAAAATGTTTTAAAATTAGTGCCAAAGTGTTTTTTTTCAAATTATCAAATTTTTTTTTAAAATTCATTAGCCCAGTGATATACCAGCATAGTACTTCAAACATAATTAAGCAGCTTTAACTTACCTAGAGTAAACTGCCTTACACATGGTTCACAGTTGACATGTTTCCTCAACTAAGAAACATCAATTATATACACATACTATATATATATTACAAAAATAAATAAACACATAGGAATATAGTGTATATATTAATGTGTATACATTAACAATCCTACTTCATCTGTACTCAACCTTAAAAAAAGCTTTCATTTTAGTTTTATTAGATTCCTAGGATTTAAATCTAGAACTTTAATTATTGACTCGTTTAGGAAATACAATAAATGTAAAATGAGGATAATAATAGCACTTACCTCACAGGGATATTCTGAGGATCAAATGAGATACTATTTGCAAAGCACTTAGCACAGTGCCTGACACATAGTAGGCGCATAATATGTTCTTGTTTCTTTCCTTCATGTATAAATGTTTTCCAGCGTAATCACTAGACCCTAGGCTAGACTGTCAGGGACACAGAAATTTAGATAAGATTGTCATTGCCCTCAGGAAGCTTAGTATCTAGGAAAGCACAGATGCAACAAAATATGTGTGTATGTGTGTGTATGTATATATATATAAATACCGTGTACATATGTGTATATATAAAAATATTTATATATATTTAAATATATGTATGTGTATATATATATATATATATATATATATATATATATATACACACACAATGAAATGTAGAGATAGGCTTGAAATCCATGTTATTTAATTAGGGCAGGGGTGGAGAACCTGCATCCTCGAGACCAGATGTGGCCCTCTAGGTCCTCAAGTGTGGCTCTTTGACTGAATTCAAACTTCACAGATTAAATCCAGATTTCTTTGGATTCCATTCCCCTAACTTGGAATTAGGGGCTTGGGCTATCTCTCTGGTGCCTTCCAGCTTTAACTATTTGACCCTAGAAACTAACAAAGTGATGCCACATGATATGAGAGCTTTAGACAGATTTCTATTTGAAGTCCAAGGGAGACATAATGACTATGGCATTTCCAATGAAATACCAAAAAATCGGGTTTAAACTTCAGGATATACTTCAATATCAAAAGCAGATTAAGTTTTCATAACTTGATCAATTACTTTAAGTAATTCTGTTGAAAAAATGGCAGGGTCCAAAATCCCTATATAGAAGATACTGCAGCAAAGTAAAGAACCTAGAGAAAATTTGAAAACAACTATTGAAAGATGCTTGTAGAACTTCATAGCAAATCTCGGCCATCTGCAGAGACAGCATCCTGGGATCTAGATGCAAATACAGCTACAATCAGAATCTTCCTAGCATTTGCCATGATCTCACTACATTCCACAATGCTGGGGGAAAAACTGTCCCTCATCAGTGCCAATGACAGTTACAACCAGAGCGTCCTTGGGATCTAGATACTCATCACAGATGCAGAATGAACACATTGCACAGGATAAACTCAAGGCATTGGATCGACACCCTGCAGACTGAGGACCTATTAGAACACATGTATCTCAGGCATCAACTTCAGCAAAGTAACATTAAAGAGAAAGAATGGACTAGCACATGCAAAGCAGCCAAGATTTGTTTCAGGCTCATCTATACAACATTCATCGGACAGTAAGCCCATAGGAAGGTTGGGGCAAGGATGCTGTTACTTCATAGTGCTGCTAACAATGATATGCACATCATGCTGACTTATGAAAAAAAACAGGGAGAGTAGACATTTATGGTCACCCAGGGTGCAATGGAAAGAATGATGTGTGGACTTCACACAATAGAGTCTATAGGACTACAGAGGTGCATGACCAGACAGGAGCATCACAGAAAACCAGGGGTGGCATATGTATTAAAGGACATGGTGCAAAAATATTCTAGGCAGGTCACATAGAGAATATAATAACAGACAATAGATAGACTGCCTAAAAGTTAGAGGTCACAGACAAATGACCAACTAGGAATCTTTTTTTTAAGGTAATCAAGGTTAAGTGACTTGCCCAGGGTCACACAGCTAGTAAATGTATAAGGCTGGATTTGAAGTCAGGTCTTCTTCACTTCAGGACCAGTGCTCCACCCACTGCTCCACCTAGCTGCCCTCTCCCCAAACTAAGAATCATTAAAAGGCTATTGATAAAGAGATAAGGACTAGATTTATGATTCTACTGGCACATGGAACTTCCAGATGAGGAAAATCCCTCTGGCAGTGCAACTGCATGATTAAGTGGATAGAGTGCTGGGCCTTAGTCAGGCAGAACTGGTTTTAAATCTGGCATCAGCTACTTACTAACCACATAAGAGTGTGCAAGTTAGCACTGCTCTGGTTGTCTGCTGATAGCACCTATCTCCTAGGGTTGTTGTGAGGATTAAATAAGAGAATATTTGAAATCTCTTAGAATAACACCTGGCATATTAGTAGGTGCTTAATAAATGCTTGTGTCCTTACTAGCTATGTGACCTTGGGCAAGTCACTTGATCCTAATTGTCTTTCCTTCTCTCCTAAATGAATGAATGAATGAATGCTTGTTTCCTTCCTTCCTTCCCTGAAACATATAAACTGAGAAAATTGCCTGAAACACTGAGCGATTAAGCGAGCAGCCAGTACATGTCTGGTTCCAAAGCCAGCTTTCTATCTACTATATTCCTGCCTCCTAATATAAAAGTGGTATAAACAAATCATCCAGTTATCTGGACAGATCTGAAAAGAGGGATCTCAATTCTGGTGGATCTGTGCTGTTATGATAAATGAAGACAAATCTGAATGCTGGCCTAAATACAGTAATGCTGTAATATAACAATGGTATTTAATATTATATACTGATATATACTATATATTACATATAATAACATACAGCATTATATAAGTAGAATAGACAACTGTTTGCCTGCTAGAATTTCAGAGGTAATGAAAAGCCCCCTTTTCCCACCTAAAAAAAAATCACTTAATTTTCAATGTTACCTAAAATTTAACAATTATAGATTAACTTCTTTGATTTGAGAGTTCTTGTCTTCTATTAATACTACAAATAACCTCTAGTCAGGGTAACACTTTTGAATTAATCATTCATTTGTCAACCTTGTACAAATAAGATTAATTTCTGAGAACAGAAAAAATCAGACTTCCTGAGGAATGGAAAGAAAGTCCTACACAAGCAGGGAAAAGGATAAAATAAAGCTAAGGAAGAAAAGATAATTGCTGTCATTACAACATCATAATTTTGCCTTGGATACTCATTTTCTTGTATATATAAACAGACATATATACACACCCACACATTCATATTTCTATAACCACACAATCCAGGCAACCTGCCATTAGCTACCTAACACCATACTACCTCTTCTACCAACTCTGTCTTCCACTAACTTCCCAATAATCTATACTTTTTTTCTGTGTCACCTCCTTTGCTTTTCCCTTCAAAGATAATGTTGATTTTCATCTTGGCCAGACTTGATCTTTATAAAATGTTAAGAAGGTCTAGGGCCTCACTAAGGATGAGCCTGGGGATGGATAACTTCTGTCCCTTCTCTTCCCAACCTTTTTATACACTTCTCTATTCTTCTTTCTTCTTCATTAGGACTCCCTAAGAAAACACAGAGAATTAATAACAACTTTTGTAAAGATCTTCTCCAAATCCTACTTTTTCAATGCCTCAAACTACTCTCGATTACTCAAACTAATTCCATAAATTATCCACTAGATGGGTATCTTATTTTGTTTTGCTACTACATGGTTCAAATATTCATAAATAATTGACTACTCCCTAGGCTTTTATCTTAATAATTGAAAGAGATATGATATTATCAGTACAAGTGTCTACACGTGTGTAAATCACAATTTGTCCTTCATAAGTTGCTGCAGCCAAAAAAATCATCACTTGACAAACTTTCTACTAATGAACATCTCCAAGTTGAGAAAGACTGGTCCTCAGAGAACTGACCTTCTGACCATTGCTGAGTCCACAGTCAAAGTTCAGGTTCTATAGGAAATGTCATGGGGGTGGAGCCAAGATGGCGGAATAGAAGCATGACCTTCCCACGGCTCTGGCTTCCACCTTCCCTAATCCATATAAAAAGGGGACTCTAAACAAACTTTGGAGCTGCAGAACCCACAAAATGACACAGAGAAGCTAACCTCCAGCTGAGGACAGCCCATCAGGCCAGCAGGAATCGGCCAGCACAGCCCTCTGGGAGCCGAGCCCAGCCCCACGCCAAGACTTTAGCCCCAGGGCGGGCCTGACCAGCCGCCAGACAGAGGGACTCCAGATCAGCAGCAGCTGTGGCCATTTCCAGATTTATCAATATATAGATGAGAAGGACAAGGTGAAAGGCCAGTGCAGTCTGGACTTTGGGACCCAGTAAGTGGGAGTGCATGGCTTTTACCCCTGGGGCAAGAAACTGCTGAGAAGCAGGTACATCCAGCCAGCTCCACGTGGCAGCTTCAGCTCCTGGCCTGCAGAGTGTAGGAGGACCAAGCACCAGTCTGAGGGGTAATCGCTCTTGCTTTAACCTGCTTGGATCTGGATTGCAGTCTAGGGTGGAGGTCCTGGGGTGTGTGCCCAGCTTGCCAGAGCGTGTGGAGACCTCAGAGAGGGCACCCATCTAATACCTCTGGCAGCTGAGAAAACCCAAGCGTTTGGGATGAAAACTCCCCTGCCTGGTGGCAGTGTCCTACTGTGGTAAAAAGCCCAAAAGTCAAATCATTGAGTGGCAAAATGAGCAGGCAAAGGAAACAAAGCAGACAAAAGATTCCAACATTACACTCCTATTTTGGGGACAAGAAGGAGCAAGGCATGGAACAGGAGGAAAACAGTGAAGTCAGAACTCCTGCACCAAAAGCTTCAAAGGAAAATACAAGCTGGTTACAGGCCATAGAGGACCTTAAGAAGCAGATAAGAGAAGTGGAGGAAAAAATGGGAAGAGAAATGAGAACAATGCAAGAAAATTATGAAATGAGAGTCAACAGCCTGACTGAAGAAAATAATACCTTAAAAAACAGACTGACTCAAATGGCAAAGGAGGCTCAAAAAGGCAATGAGGAGAAGAATGCCTTAAAAAGTCGAATTTGCCAGATGGAAAAAGAATCTCAAAAGCTCAATGAGGAGAATCATTGCTTCAGAATTAGATTGGAGCAAATGGAAGCTAATGACTTTATGAGAAATCAAGATGCTGTTAAACAGATCCAAACAAATAAAAGAATAAAAGGCAATGTGAAATATTTCATGGGAAAAACCACTGACCTGGAAAATAGATCCAGGAGAGATAACTTAAAAATTATTGGACTACCTGAAATCCATGACCAAAGTAAGAACCTAGAAATCATCCTCCAGGAAGTTCTCAAAGAAAACTGCCCTGATGTTTTAGTACCAGAGGGCAAAATAGAGGTTGAAAGAATCCACCGATCACCTCCTGAAAAAGATCCCAAAAAGAAAACTCCTAGGAATATTATAGCCAGGTTCCGGAATTCCCAGATTAAGGAGAGAATATTACAAGCAGCCAGGAAGAAACAATTTGAATATTGTGGAAACACAATCAGAATAACTCAGGATCTGGCAGCTTCTACACTGAGGGATCGAAGGGCTTGGAATGTGATATTCCAGAGGTCAAGGGAGCTGGGACTAAAACCAAGAGTCACCTACCCAGCAAAACTGAGTATCATGTTTCAGGGGAAAATATGGTCATTCAGTGGAATAGAGGACTTTCAAGCATTCTTGCTGAAAAAACCAGAGTTGAATAGAAAATTTGACATTCAGATACAAGAAGCAAGAGAAGCATGAGAAGGTAAACAGGGAAAAGAAATCATAAGGAACTTATCAAACTTGAACTATTAACATTCCTACATGGAAAAACAATAATTGTAATTTATGAAACTTTTCTCAGTAGTTGAAGGGATTAGAAATATATATATGTGTCTATATATGAGGGTATATGGGCATATGAATACATATGTGAATGTGTGTATATATGTTTACAGGTATACATAGATAGATGGCACAGGACCAATTTAACAGGAAGGGATGATACTTAAAAGGTGAAATTAAGAGGTGAGAGGAATATAATGAGAGGAGATGGGGAGAGACAGATTGGGGCAAACTATCTCATACAGAAGAGGCAAGGGAAAATGGTTACAATGGAGGGGAAGAATAGGAAGGCAAAAGGGGAAGGGGTCAACCTTATTCCCATTGAATCTGGCTTGAGGAGGGAGTGAAATACACACTAAATAGGGGATCTCACCCTCCAGGAGAATAGGGGGTTAAGGGGATGAGAGGGGGGATGATGGAAGGGAGGGCAGGCTGGGGGGAGGGAAGTTGGAAGTACCCACTTTTGAAAAGGGACAGGATCAAAGTAGAGAATAGAACAAGTGGGAGGTGGGATAGGAGGGAGGGAAATATAGTCAGTCTTTCACAATATATCTACTACATTATTGTTTTGCATTAGCCACATATGTACAACCTATACTGAACTGCTTGTCTTCCCAGTGGGGGTGGGTGGCAGGGGGGGAAGAGAATGAATCTGGAATTGAAAGTTTTAAAATCAAATGTTCAAATATATATGTGTGTGTGTGTGTGTGTGTACATATATATATATACCATTATTAATACCATCTTACATGTAATTAAGAAATAAGATATACAGGCACTGAGGCATAGAGATCCACTGGAAAAGTCAAAACGGGTATGGGAGAAAATATGGGAGAGAGCAGATTGGAGGTGGGGATATCCTGTGGGACTGCTGTTTTGTGGGGAATGGGTGATGGAAAACGGGGAGAAAATTTGTAACTCAAAATCTGGTGGAAACGAATGATGTAAATCAGAAGTTAATAAAGCATTAAAAAAAAAGAAAGTACTTTGTAAACCTGAAGTGCTATTGTAATCACTCTCTTTATCTCTTCCACCCACCCCATATATACATATATTGAATGATAAAAAAATATTTTTTTTAAGGAAATGTCATGATTTGTGCTTCATTGTTATATCCTTAAACATAAGATCTTTGATGGTGGGGATTGTTTCTTTTTATCCTGACATCACTAGGACCTAGGGTAAACTGACTTACACATGGTACATATTTGACACATGTTTCCTGAACTGAGAAATATCAATTATGTATGCATGTAATATATTATAAAAATAAACACATAGGAATATAGTGTATATATTAATGTGTATACACACTTTCTGTCTAATATCAATAGTGCAAAAAAAAATTAGGGCACTAGTCTATAAGACCTATAAAATTGCTTCCAGTTTTGAGATTTTATTATTTAATTTTTAAAATGTGAGAACAACATTCAAAAGATGGTAATATAACAAGATTTTGAAAATTATAGCCATCCCATTGTCATCATTACTATATATTAGCAGAGAAAATTCCTTGCTTATAAAATTCTGAAAAGAGGTATCTTAGCTCTCCATACATCAGGTTAACAGTAACAATTTTATCTGAGCATATAGAGGCTTACAAGGCAAAAAAAAAAAACCCTGTTTCTATAGCATATAGTGAGAGCTGGACTGAGAGATAAAGCAGAGAGTATCCTGTTGAGTACGAAAGGCTGTGCCAGTTTCCATAACTAAACCTCTCACTGAGCCCTGTATTGTTCAATTTCATGGTTTCTATGATGTATCCTTTCTAACTACATTCCCAGGGACCAGGGCTGGTCCCCAAATCCTTTAAAGACAAGGATTCTAATTCCTTTCCCTAAAAGAGACCCCAGGCCTGAGAACCATTCTGGTTCTCAGAAGATAAATGAACTTCTCAGATGCTCAGAAATATCCATATAAAAAGACCAGATTTGGTTTCAAATATGATTTGAGTTACTTTAAATGTAATTTTTTGCTCAGTTCTGCTGCTTTTGAATCAACTATTAATTTTTAATCTTACTCAAAATATTCAAAGTATTTCAAAACTCTCATTTAAATATAATATACACTTAGAATTGATGTAAATTGTAAAAGAGCCTAAGCAATTCAATTTAATTTTACTTTAAATTTGTATTTTTTAAAGAGTTTTCTGGATTCTTAACAATAGTTTAGGAAACTATCATTTAGCTAAAAAGCTAAGTCACTTTACTTGTACAATGCTATACAGTAGATATATCTGTAGAATGCATATTTTATATATTCACATGAAGCATCTCCTCTGGACTTCCTCCCTTAATCCACACTCACCCTGGCAGATTGAATTCCTAGAGAGTAGCTGACTACTTCTCCTCTCAGGGTTCAGGGGTAACCCTAAAGGGTTAAAGGTTGTCTAATACACTGCTCACAAACCTCCATCTGGTATGTTCCTCATTGATTATCAATCAAGCAGAACTAATTAGTTTTAATAATGTGGTATAGTAAAAACAGTTGGTACAAAAATAATTTCCCCACCAAAAAAAATCTGAGACACATTCTAACACAAACATATACAGAGTTTAGGGGAAAGTAAGCTCAAGCTTAGAAGATAAATGAATTTTTCCATTCATTCTAGCTTCTTGGCTTGTCCTTCATAATCTTTTTTTTTTTTACTCTAGTTACATCCATGCTGGCATAATTGTAAAATTGGGGCACCATTCTTTTAGAAAAGACTGCAAATTGCAAGCTATAGAGTTGTAAAACATACTTGCCTTCTCTTTAGCACTGGAAGGAATGAGTTGTATGTAATGGAAGAAATGAGGGGGCATGAAGTGCCATGAAGCTTAGGTGTAGCCCTCCCCCTGGGCTCCCAGAGTTAGTATCCTTGCAGAGAAAGTCTTGAAGCTGCTATCTATCCTCACTCTGTCTAGTATGTATTCATTATACCTAGAAGTTCTCAATGCATAGACACTGCCAGCAGACACTGCTCTTATGGCAACACTGTTACTGATGTCAATTTTAAATCTAAATCTTCTGAACCTCTGAAGTTCACCAGATGATCTGGTGAGAATGAGGGGAAAGAGAATATCTCTTAAGCAATTCTCTCTAGAATTTGGTTGGAGCTACTTGAACCCCTAACCAACTCCAGGAAATACTATGGTATATTATGAGAGAAATTATTAACTGAAAATTATACATTAAAGATTGCAAAGGAATTCTGTTCCCCAAAAAATGTAATTAAACATCTTTTAGTGTGCAAGGCACATGTTTCAAGGATCCATTTGGTATGGTTAACTTTGATTTTTAAGGAAAAGAAACTACAATAATTTTTCAAGAAATCTGCAAGTTCATTTGGGTGTTTCTGAATCAACCAAGATAAATCAAGTAAATCCATGGGTTTTGTTTTTAAAAATATATATTTATTTCTACTTAGGGAAGCATTAGAAAGTATTAAAATGTAGTTGATATTTCAGATTTATTAACATTACCCAAAGCCGCTCTATTTCTAGATAGTAATATGATTCAGATTTGCCATCTAACACATATCTTCTAAGAAAAGGAATAAGAAACAATAAATAATTTTCTTGCTCTTACATACTCTAGGGCATATTTTTATGTTGAAGAATCCTAGACTCAGGGTCTACCATAAGAGAACAATCCAAATTAAGCTACAAAATTTCAGTATTCCATGTTTATTATACACAAGCATATGGAAAAAAATCCTAGATGGAGAAAAAAAGAATGCAGTATGCAAAACAATTACTCCTTATTTTCCATTATGGCTCTCTAGGTATTAAAATATCATTCTACAGTCTCCTAAGTCAAAGTTATGTAAACTATGCTGCATTTACTAATGGATACATATTTTTATGTATGAAAATATGAAGAAACATGTGAAGAATTTCCCATCAAGAATAGCTACTCTAAGAAAATGCTATATACCTTAAGCCTGTCATTCACCTACCCTATTAAAAGAGAAGTTTACTATTCCCCACAGTCTCTTACTAGAGAGTAATAAGGATGACAGTATAATATTTTCCTTCTTAATCTCCTCTTCCCCCTGAGGCAAAAGAAAAAATTCAGCTCTGTGGATTTTGTTTTCACATTTCATTTTAAAACTCACCAAACTTTAAAATATAGATTTTTTTAAGCAATTGGGGTTAAGTAACTTGCTCAAGGTTACATGGCCAGGTGTTTCTGGGTGTGGTGCTAAGTGTCTGAGCCCAGATTCGATCCCCAGGTCATCCCGACACTGGAGCTGGTGCTCTTACTCACTGTGCTACCTGACTACCCCTAAAATACAGATTTGAAGAGTATTCATACCAATCTACTGAATACTGTTCTAAAGATGATTTTTGTAATTATATGGAAAGAGGCAAAATACCACCAAATTTTGTGAACTGTATATATTTCATACAAAAAAATAGAATCATAAAAATCTTGAGATTCATTTATCAAAATGATTTATTGAAATTCATTTGTTGAAATGATCACTCTGACAGATAGGTGGCACAGCGCATAGAGTGTTAGACCTGGAGTGAGAAAGATCTAAATTTAAATCTTACATCAGACACTGGGAAAATCATTTAAACCTCTTTTGGATTCCATTTCTTCATCTGTAAAAATGCAAAAATAACACCACCTACCAAGCAGGGTTATTGCAAGATTAAGAGAGAAGAAGAGGTAAAGTCACTTTACAAAATTAAAAGCGCTATAAATATGCTAGCTATTATGATCATATGGGCTTCCCCCAATGTTGGACCATATGAGTATATGTAAGCTGATGTTAATGATACCTTGAAATGATAACTGATATAAATAAATCCTGGGAATCGCAGGTACAATATGAGAAGCTCCATAATCATGCATTTACTTACACATATGTGTAAATATGGTCAGGCATATTATTATGCAAGTTTGCCCCCCCACAATATTCCTTAACTTGCATAGTTTCTTCAATGCTCAATTCTTTAAAACAGCAGTTCTCAAATGTTTTGGTCTCAACATCCCTTTACTCTCTTAAAAATTATTGAGGACTCCCCAAATAGCTTTTGATTATATGACTTGTATCTAGTGATATTTACTGCAGTAGAAATTAAAATATCTTCGTATTATTAGAAAAAGGGTTTTGACCTCATAGGTCCCCACTTTGAGAACAATTTTTGCTTAAAACAATCAATTCTTTAAGATGATTCATTTGGGAGGGGGGTGGAACCAAGATGGCAGCATAGAAGCAGGAAAACTCCGTGACTCCCCCCATAACCACCTCAAATACCTATAAAATGTGACTCTAAACAAATTTTAGAGCTACCGAACCCACAAAGTGACAGAGAAAAACAAACCTCCTGCTGAAGGCAGCCCAGTAGGCAGACAGGAAGGGCTCACCACAGTGTGCTAGGAGCAGAACACAGCCCTGCATGAGTCTGCAGGTTTTGCCCTAGCACAGACCCTAAGCAGCCATAGCTGGAGGGACTTCTGAAGAGTGGATCACCAGCAGCTATGGTAGTTTTCAGAATTATCAACCCATAAATGCCAAAGGCAAAGAAAAGATAAGTGTGGACTTTGGGAACAGGGGGTCCGGGAGTGGGTCCATCCTCTACCCCCTCAGGGATAAGTGGCTGAGGTGTGGCAGCCATCACTGCATAGCTGTTTCAGAGTTCCTGGCCTGCAGATTGTAGGGGGACCAAGCAACCAGTCTGAGGGATAATCACTATTGCTTTAACCTGCCTGGATCTGTACTGCTGTCTTGGGTGAAGGTCCCAGGGTGTGTGACCAAACGTCAGAGCCTGTGGAGGCTTCATAGAGGGTAGCCAACTAATAGCTCCAGCAGCTGCAAAAACCCCAGCAACCTGGAACAAAGCTCCCCTCTCTGAAAACAGAGTTTTACTGGGGCAAAAAGCTCAAAAGTCAAGTAATTGAGTGGAAACATGAGCAAGCAAAGGAAGGAAATCAAGCACAACAGTCAAACCTTAGGTTCCTCTTTTGGGGACAAAAAGGATCAAAGCATGGAACAGGAGGAAGACAATGAAGTCAGAACACCTGTACCAAAAGTACAGGAGTACTACTGGCCGTAGAGGAGCTTAAGAAGGACTTTGAAAACCAAATAAGAGAAGTGGAGGAAAAACTGGGAAGAGAAATGAGAATGATGTAAGAAAATGATGAAAAGAGAGTCAACAACCTGACTGAAGAAAATAACCCCTTAAAAAATAGACTAACTCAAATGGCAAAAGAGGCTCAAAAAGCCAATGAGGAGAAGAATGCCTTAAAAAGCTGAATTTGCCAGATGGAAAAAGAATCTCAAAAGCTTACTGAAGAGAATCATTCCTTCAGAATTAGATTGGAGTAAATGGAAGCTAGTGACTTTATAAGAAATGAAGATACTATTAAACAGATCCAAACATGAAAAAATAGAAGGCAATGTGAAATACCTCACTGGGAAAACCACTGACTTAGAAAATAGATCCAGGAGAGAGAATTTAAAAATTATTGCACTACCTGAAAGCCATGATCAAAAAAAGAAATCATTCTTCAAGAAATTCTCAAGGAAAATGTCCTGATGTTTTAGAACCAGAGGGCAAAGTAGAGGTTGAAAGAATCCACCAATCACCTCTCAAAAAAGATCCCAAAAAGAAAACTCCTAGGAATGTTATAGCCAGGTTCCAGAGTTCCCAGATCAAGGAGAAAATATTACAAGCAGCCAAGAAGAAACAATTTGAATATTATGGAAACATAATCAGAATAACACAGGATCTGGCATCTTCTACACTGAGGGATCAAAGGGCTTAGAATATGATATTCTGGAGATCAAAAGAGCTGGGATTAAAACCAAGAATCACCTACCCAGCAAAACTGAGTATCATGTTTCAGGGGAAAATGTGGTCATTCAATGAAATAGAGGACTTTCATGCATTCTTGATGAAAAAACCAGAGTAGAATAGAAAATTTGACATTCAGATACAAGAAGCAAGAGAAGCATGAGAAGGCAAACAGGGAAAAGAAATCACAAGGAACTTATCAAAGTTGAACTATTTACATTCCTACATCGAAAAACAATAATTGTAACTTATGAAACTTTTCTCAGTATGAGGTTAGTTGAAGGGAATATAAATGTGTGTATACATATATATATATGTATATATATATATATGTTTACATACATATACATATATTTCTATATAGAAGGGTATATGGGCACATGAATACATATGTGTGTATATACATGTACAGTTATACATAGAGAGCACAGGATCAATTAAATAGGAAGGGATGATATTTAAAAGGTGAAATTAAGATGGTTCATTTGTAATGACTGTGTAAGTCTTGCTTCTTCATAGCACCCTTTAATCAAGTGTATCAGTTGATGTACCTGTAACTTGGCTAGATTGGCCTTTCCTCCAATGATTTTAATACCAAGGTTTCTATACCTCATCCTGTACAGTTCTTACCCACATTTTCCCATAAGTTATCCAAAACACTCCAATATAATGAGTCAGAGTTCTAACTCTTGTTCATTTACTCTCTCTGGGTCATTGATATACAACCAATTTGTCCATCTGTACTTTCCTCATTTTTACTGAAGGTCCAGCCTTATGTCCTCAGTTGTGATTGCTGAACAACTTCACACAAGTCATTAATTATAATCACATTGAAGACTGCTTTTACTCTCCATGAATTTCTCCCTAACTCTTTGGGTTATTATTTTTAATTCTTAAACTGCAGTGATTGACAGATATATTAGTCACTAGAGCTTTATCAGTTACATCTAGTTTAGGATGATTGAAAACATTGCAGTTCTCTAATGCAATCTAGCCTAATTTCCTCCTCCTACTCAATTCCAGGTTATCCATCTGAATATCCATTATCCATCTGAAGCATTTTTCTAAGATTTACACATTTGTGTAAATGCTTTTTTCCCACCAGTGTAGATATTTAAACTATTCTCTTTCATATGCCTATTGATTTCAATGAGGAGGTTGTATTGTGTCTCAAGGCTCTATGGAATTGACATGATTTTATTGTCCTTGAAGGCATACCAAGTTAAATGCTTTCTTAAACTCAATAAACAACAGAGAAAACAGTCTCATTTTGTCTCTACCTTTTAATATAGAGAGCAAAATAGAGATGGTCTACTCTAGAAAATCACTGACAAAACAACCCACTTGTACCTTTCTTTCATCACAGACACTCTCCATATATGCACAGATGATGTTTACAAAGATTTTTCAAGGGGACAGTTATCCCCACCAACTGCCACACAGAAAGCAATAGAGATATTCTAGCTTAAGAGGCAAGACACCGTGAGGAAGAGAGGAGGCAACATATGCAAGACAAGTCAAACAATCACCTTGACAACCATTTCTACCCAGACCCTGATGGAGACAGCTCAGGACTGCCCAAAATGATTGAATATAGCAGTATTCTCCAAATCACCAGACCTGCTTCCAGCACCATTCTCACAGCCATGATCCATAGCAAACAACTTCTGTGGAGAAGAGACTAGTCATTATCACCAATGATCAACCAACTTCTAGGGTAGGGTAAGCAATCCAGCCAAGCTGAAACAGTAGTGTACCCTGAGAGTGATGAGAGGCAGCATGTGCCAAGCAAGTAAAAAACCCATCACCATCTTGCCCACCATCTCCCCAGATCCTGACTCCAGAACCTTGGAAATAGCAATGCTTCCAGCCCCGTGCTTATAGCCACCATCCTGGGAAGCAGCTCCCATGGAGATACAGCCTGTTTCCAGTTAAAGACCTAGGAAATACAGGTCTTGCCACCAAAATCCTTGGTGTTGTCAAATATAGCTAATCAATATAATTTTGTCAGTGAAAATGTCATTAAAGAATAAGTATAAGCTAATAATTTTATTGTTATACCCTGAGGACTGGGATCTGGAACTTTTCCAAAGAACTTTCCTAACTTTTAATTGAAACTTTCCATACATGTTACCTCCTCAATTAGAATGTGGACTCCTAGAGGAGACCAGGTAGCACAGCAAGTAAGAGCACCGGCTCCAGTGTCAGGATGACCTGAGGATCAAATCCGGGATCAGACACTTAGCACCCACCCAGAAACACCTGGCCGTGTAACCTTGAGCAAGTTACTTAACCCCAATTGCTTAGGGGCGGCCAGGTGGCTCGGCAAGTAAGAGCACCGGTTCCAGTGTCAGGATGACCTGGGGATCAAATCCGGGCCCAGATACTCAGCACCACACCCAGAAAAAACTGGCTGTGTAACCTCGAGCAAGTTACTTAACCCCCATTGCTTTAAAAAAAAAAAAAAAGAATGTGGACTCCTTGAGGGTAGGGACTGTCTCACTTTTCTACTTTCATCCTCAGTATTTTTCACATATTAAGTGCTTAATGAAGCATTCATTCATTTATTTGTTCATTAGTATCTCCAATCCGGATGAAATATGGGTAACAAGTCTTCATAAAACTTTTTTCTGAAGTTGAGAAAGCAACTATATGCAAGGCAGTAGTTATCAATATGTACTCATTTGCCTTTTAAGGGGAAGAGAAGCAGAGAAAGGGAGTAAAAACACTCTTTGGAATCTCCCTCTCCTTAAAATCTTAAAAATCAATCCTTAAATGCTTTGAAAATTTTGTATAACCTCCAGCATAGACATCTAGTGTATAGATCTGATCATCTTTGACTTCTTACTCTCTTACTGCTTCTTAATTGCCCTTCCCACCTTTTTATGTAGTATATCTTTCACAAACATAATAGAGTCCTATTGTGGTTCTTTTATTGTTTTGGATGTGAAGAGTTCGCTGTAAAAATCATGGGCTATTCTGTTCCATCCTTTCTTCTTGTCCTACTCCTGGTTTCCTTTAAGCTTTCAGACACTCTCTATTAACTAAGTGACAATACATTTTCTCAAGTGGTTTTTTTTCTGTGTTTAAGACAATAGCACTTAATCTTCCTCTGTCCTCCTCAAATTTCTTTACCATTCTGAGGCCATTTTCTCTTTTATAAAAAGGAGGTCCTGTAATCATCTTCCATTGCTGTTGGTCAGTCATTCTTCAGTCACGTCCAACTCAATGTGACCCCATTTGGTGTTTTCTTGACAAAGATACCGCAATGGTTTTCCACTGACACAAAATGAAATAATCAGAACCATGGAAACTATATCCAAAGACAGCAACTATGTGCACAGAAGGAACTATGGAGAGCACTGAGGGGATTAGGACAGCAAGTGGTTAATTGTGAGAATTGAGTGAACCACGAGTCCCTCTTGTGACGCAATTCTGGAGTTAACTCAGACCTTCTAGTCAATTATGAGTCTAGTCCAATTTCTGTCTTGTGATAAAATAAGCTATATTCAACTACAGTAATTATGAGAAAACCTTATTGTATTGTTTGAACCTAGCCTCATATGACCATCTCTACGTGTTGTTTAGAGATCTTTAGCTAAGGACC
Organism: Petaurus breviceps papuanus; assembly: GCF_028583685.1. Lineage (NCBI taxonomy): Eukaryota > Metazoa > Chordata > Mammalia > Diprotodontia > Petauridae > Petaurus > Petaurus breviceps. The sequence continues at coordinate 9,203,212 of NW_027187332.1, read as the reverse complement.
TAGGTGTCCCCATGATGACCAATCACTTATTGTCCCCATGTTCCTTTGATCATTTACAGACACTTTGGGGGAGTGTGGCACCTCTTTTTCTGAATTCAGGGAATTGTACCTGTTTGCTCTCCCTCTCCCAACCTGGAAAATCCCTATCCTTTCATCCAATCAGAAATCAAATTATCCAATGTTTTATCATTTCCTTTTAATTAATTGTACATATTTCATTCATGGTTTTTAATGTATAAAAGTCTGTTTCCCCCTGTATTCTGGGTTCAAGCCTAAGCTGAGGTCTTGTCTTGGTTTGTTGGTCAATTGCTATATGCATTGCTTAATAAATGAATAATAAATCAGAAAACCAAACTTTTTTCTCAGTCATTTCATCTTTCACCCACAATCATAATTGAATTGTGTAAAATGTTATAGCCAAATCTGATCCTAAAGAAGATAAGATAATGTACCTTACTCACTTCCTTGCAGGAAACTATTGACATGGAACACTAAATATAATGCCAGAATTGGCTGAAGCATTGATTAATTTTACTGAACTGTGTTATTTTCTTTCTTATTCTTTGTCATAAAGAATAGTTCTCTAGGAAGAGAAGAAAAAACAGACATATTATGAAATGCAACAATGATATGAATAATATATAATATAAATGAAATGATCCAAAACCAAAAGATGTTCACAAAATAGGAACCTATAGCATGTTGGACTTGGAGTCAGAAGGGCCTGAAGTTTGAACCCTGCCTTGGACCCTTATTAGCTGTGTGACCCTAGGCAAGTGCCTTTGACTCTCCGGTCTTAATTTCTTCTTCTGTAAAACAGGACCAATGATAGCACCTACCTCATACAGTTGTTGTGAGGATGAAAACAGGTAACAAAGTGTTTTCTTTCTAAATGCTAATTTTATAAAAGTTGAATTATCTTGATTAAAATATCTATTTCTTTGATTTCAAGGTTCTTACTAGATAGAACTTCACTAATTAAGTAACTAAACCATTAATTTAACTTTGGGGACTCCAACTTCCCACCTGCTCTCTTTAAAGGCCACTTCTCCAACTCTGTTTCCTGGAGCCTAGAGGAAAAGTCAGCACATTTCTTGCTTGTAATTGTCATTTACACACACCTGCTTTGCTACCGTCACTAAAAAAATTTCTTCTTGGAAGTTCATATCATCCTAAAATACCACATTCTCCCAATCTTTGTTGTCTTCTACAAACACATGTTCTGTGACATAGTGAGTGAGGTTAGTGATGTATTAGAGTCAGAAAGACCTGAGCTCAAGCCCTGCTTCTAATTCTTGTCACCTCTGTGGTCATGGGCAAGCAACTTAACCTCTATGAGCCTTGGTTTCCCTATCTGTAAAATGAGAATAATAATACTTGCAGTAATTCTCACAGAGTCAAATGAGAATTTTTTTTAAGTAATTGCCTTAGAAAATGCTACCTACTAATTCAGCTCCTTTTAGCCACAAGCTTCTCTGATACATTCCTAATCTTTCACGTTAGCTGTGAAAAAACCCAAAACACAGTTGTTGGTGCTGTTGTTGGTTTTTTTGCACCTCTTCCACTGCCAGCTTCTTCAAAGACTTCAATATTCTCAGAAGTTGATATATTCTTTTTTAAAAGTTACAGCATTCAGGGTGGCTAGGTGGCACAATGAATAGAGCATCAGCCCTGGAGTCAGGAGGACCTGAGTTCAAATTCAACCTCAGACACTTGACACACTTACTAGCCATGTGACTTTGGGCAAGTCACTTAACCCCAATTGCCCTCCAAAAAGCAAAAAAAAAAAGCTACAGCATTTGTGTTTATTTGTTTTTTCAATTTCTCAATGTCTATGATTTCTACTTCCATTTTATTTCAGCTAGTCTCCTGTAGACTTCATCACCACTCCCCCATCCAAAATCTTCATCATTGAATCTCTGAACCACAATCTCCCCATGCTCCTTTATTGTTCTTATATCTGTTTTTCTCCATTTTCACCTTGAGTTCTATTTTTTTCCATATTTAACTAGTCTATCAACCTTGTTTTGGATTCATTTTTAGCTACCTAAGTCTTGACATTACATGCAGCTACTTCAATCATGCCCTCTCCTTTGGCAAGGTAATCTTTGATCTGTTGATCTCCTACATTCCCACCCTGCTAACCATCAATTCTGAGCTATTCCTGCTGTCAACAACTCTAATCCTAGACCTAAACTGCTAGAGTCGTTGGAGTGATTCCTAAAATTATACTAATTGTTTCCACTACAAAATCATTCTGCCTAATCTCAAATAGGCCTCCAATTCTGCACAATAGTTGTTTTATTCATCTCATTGATTCCCTGACACATTTCCCACAATTTTGTTCCAAACTTTCTCGTCTCAAGTTTCAAAATATACTCCATATCCTCCCTGTTCTCTCCCACTCTTGGCAGATAATCTGATCTCCTACTTCAATGAGAAGATTGAGGCCATATGTCATGAACTCATCATCTTCCCTTCTCTAAACTTTCCAATAGCCTCATCGATCTTTCAGGCTCAGAGAAAGGTTTCAACAATTCCACCTATACTCTCAATCTCATCCCCTCCTAATTCCTCAAAGACACTGATCTATCAATCATGTACCACTCCATCTCCTGCCTCTCTCATTCACCTTCACACACAAACACATTCTCATTCTCTCTCTCTCTCTCTCTCTCTCTCTCTCTCTCTCTCTCTCTCTCTCTCTCTCTCTCTCTCTCTCTCTCTCTCTCTCTCTCTCTCTCTCTCTCTCTCTCTCTCCCCCTCCCTTTATCTTGCAAATATGTTCAGATCTATCCATTCTTCTTTCAGTTTTTAAGAAAAAGCCCTTCTTTTTATTCTAGCACTCTCTCATGGTATTTTCGTCTCTCTTCTATTGAAACAATTTCTTCCACAGCCACAAACAACCTCCTTTTCTCTTAATATGATGGCTTTTTATCCTTTTTCTCATCTTTCTTAATCTCTCTTTAGTTCAACACTACTTACTACCTCTTCATGCTGCTTCCTTCCTTTGGCTTCCATGTCAGTGAACTCTGAACTTTCTCATACCTCTCTGGCTGATCATTCTCTGATTCATTTTTACTAACTATTCATAATGCCTTCAAAGATGGAAAATTTTCAAAGATTGCTCCTAGACCCTCTACCCTTTATCCTTCTGCCTCTATAATATTTCCATTTGTGACCTCACTGACCACCAGAGCTTCAATTATCATCTATGTGCAGATGGTCCCCAAATTTCTCTACTCTATCCATCATTTCCCCACAACTTAAGTTCTATCATTCCAACTCTCTACTAGATGTCCTCACACTCAACAGAGCCAAAACCAACTTCATATTCTACTGCCTTTTCCACTAATTTCTCTGTTTCTAATCATGGTAACATCATCTTCCCAATAGCCTAGGCTCATTACCTGTGAATTATCTTTAAATATATAGACTAAGGAAGAGAGAAGGTACAATTAACTAAACTATCTTTTCAATTTTACTTCTGCAATTCATCTTTTGTCTCATTTCTTACCCAGTTTTAAATCATTGAATGGGTGTTGCAAACTGAAACCTAGGAAATATCATATCTTAAAAAGGCCAAGGTCTCCCACTGCATCTGGGGCCTGACCTATTTCTTCCCACTGGGCTCATCCGGAGGAGAGAATAAGGCTAATAACTCTGCACAGCCCTGCCTCACTTAAATCCAATTCACCTGCAAGTCAAGACATCACCCTCCTAATGTTATTGGTCCTCTTTGAGAAGGAAGAATGAATAACAATCCAGTTGTAGTAGTACTACTACTGTACCCCATCTGGGGACACAAATGGCCAGTTCAGTTGAGCAATGCTGCTCCTTCCTTCTTTTCTTCCTCCCTTTCCTCTTTCATTCCTTCCTTCCTTCCCTCCCTCTGTCTACATGGAGAATTATGCATTTACATGTGGGTGCTCTGCCAAAAGGAATATAAATTTTGATCACTTAAACCTTGGAAAGATATTTTAGGGATTTAGGGACTAGATTTTTTTTTCTCTTACCTACTTATTTGTTCTATCTTTTTATAATCAGGACGATTAATTCTTATGTCCCATGTAATTTCATCTCTGATTTCTTGAAATAAGAGTTCTGGAAAACCAAGTTTTGATAAAGCTGCTTGGGACTCAAATGGAGCTATTTGACTATGCCTTAAACCCAAATCACTCTGGTTCTCACCGACTGGCCAATAACAGGTCCCCACCCAAGCCTCACTTAGTCACTGTTTGGGTTTTGATGCCTCAGAGTAAGAGTAAATAGTAATTGTTTCTGCTCTGACCAGAAACCCTCTTCCCTCAGATTGATTTTTTTTTCTTTTGAGTAAGCAAACTAGGCCATCTTTTGCCTCATTTCTTACCTACCCTTAAACCACTAAATGAGTGTTGCCTCAGAAAAACTGAGAACTAGGAAACACTTTAGCTTAAAAAGATGAAAGTCTCCCACTGCATCTGGGTCCATCTTCAGTCATTCTGACCTATGTCTTGCCACTGGACTCAGATGACTCATCAGAGGCTGATGATTTTGCACAGCCCTGCCTCACTTAAATCCAATTCACTTGCAAGTAAGCCATCACCCTACTGAGGACACTGCTCCTCTTCGAGAAGGATGAACCACAATAGCAACAATTTCTGCAACCTTTTTTCCTTTCCACTCCAATCAACCCAGATCAGACTTTCACCTATCCTCATCTAATAACTGAAATAGTCTTCTTACTCATCTCCCTACCCCCAGTCTATCTGCATTTCAATTCATCATTCATACCACTGCCCAAATAATCTTGCTAATGCACCGCTCCAATCCCAAATCAATGTCCCGAACAATCTAGGTCCAGTCTTACCAAATATTATTCACTTTAACATACTGCAAATTTTCACCAAACTATGCTTCTTTTTGAGGTCCCTCAGTCTAATGCTGTCTGTCCTCTCTCATGACTCTGTAGTCCATGCCTTGAATGGACAGCCTCCCCTATCTCCATTTGCTGAGGCCTCTCCCTTCCTTCAAGACTTCATTTGGGTGTGTCTTCCTTTATGAAATCCTCCTTCTGACCTCATCTCCTGCACCAACCTCTATCCCCAGCTTAAATTGATCCTTCCCTCAATCAGCAGGTTATTATTATTAGAATATATATTTATTATTATATATTGTTATATTATATATATTAGAATATATTAGAATATATTATTATTAGAAATATATAATGTTCCAAACACTCTGCTAGATGCAAGGGAACCAATGGAAAAAAAATAAAATAATTTCTGTCCTTAAAGAGCCTTTAGTTGATAGAGGCATGTCTAATTATAAGTATATATTTAAAAGTACAACATAATTTGTAGGGAAGGCACTAGCAGCTGGAAAATCAGGAAAGACTTCATAGGATTGGAGCCATGTAGTTGAAAAGGATCTTTAAGGTCAAGTTCAGAGGAGCATAGCCAAGACAGCAGAGTGAAAGCAGGAAACCTGAACTCTCCCACAAAATCCATCACATACCTCTAAAAAGTGAATCCATAAGGAGACAGAGTGTGGCAGATTTCCAGCCCAAGACAGACTGGAGGGTCAACAGGAAGGATCTGTTGCACCCGGCTGGGAAATGAGTGCAGTCTGGGGCTGGTTGCAGCAGCACAAACTCGACTATGTCTAGGTGGAGCAAACCCCAGCTGACTGAATCACTGTCAGGGTGGTAGTTCCCACACCTCTCAGCACAGGACGGGGTCTGTCAGAACCGGGTGAGAGAGGCACAGTCCTGCACAGGGCCTGCAGTAGTGGTAAAAGCTACTTCTGGGGCTACCAGCCCACAGACTGAATGTTTGGAAGTCACCGATTTAAACTTCCAGGAGCCAAGATGGATGAGTAAACAGCAAGTCACTTACTCCCCATCCCCCTTTGCTGAGTTCGAAAAACCCAGAGAATAGTGCCCAAGAAATATCTTTTAATAGTGGAGGCAGCTGAAAAAAGGGGTATAGAAGGCTTTTAGCTTGCGGGTGAAGGGTGGGGGGTGCCCACGGGGGATTAACAGGAAAGATTCCTCTTGCCAAGGCTGAAGGGAACCAGTACAGGGCGGGAGGTGGCCCATCAAGCCAGCAGCAAGGCCTCCCTCAGCAGAGCAGAGGGAAATCTGGAGCCCCAGGGTGGTGGAGCTGGCAAGCACCAACACCAGGACCCCAGGAATGCCTTTGCACTGCCAGGGGAATTGGCAGTCACCAGTACAGATGGGCATCCACCAGCAGCTGAGCCTATCAGTGCTCTAGTGCAGCCCTAGGGAAGGAGGAAACCTCCAGAGGCCAGACTAACCCTGCCCCACACCTCACAAAACAAACTTCAGTACAGCCCTCAGGGAAACACAGAAAGTCCTCACCTGACCTCAGTACACACTAACACTAGGTAAGCTTCCAGCTGCCAGAAGGCCATAGCACACAAAGCCAGTAGCTAAGCCCCTAGCCCCCAGTACAAGAAGCATGGGACAGAGTCCCCTGTGCCCCAGAAGCAGAGATCCACTTTAAAATCCAGGAAAAAGAAAATCACAATGAGCAAAATCATCTTAGAAAAGCAATGACCATATAGATTCTTACTCAAGGGACCGGGAAGATCAAAACAAGAATTCAGAAGGGGCCAGTATTGACACTCACCCACATCAGAAACCTCAAAAGGGAATATGAACTGATCTCAACACCAAAAAGCACTCTTGAAAGATCTCAAGAGGGCCTTCAAAAGTCAAACTAGAGAAGTAGAAAAAAAAATTGATCAATTCCTTTAAAAACACAATTGACAAAATGAAGGGGAAAAAATTCACTGAAGAGAACAGCTCCTTGAAAAGGTCAAGTTCAAACCTCTTTTCACAGCTGGGCCATCCAAGAAGGGAAGTGATTTGTCCAAGGTCACATAGGTCACAAAAGGCAGAACCAGGTTTCAAACAAAAATCCCTCTAACTCCAAATACCTGTATTGTATTAATTCATGTAATAGATGGCTTTTAAGCTGAACTTTGAATGAAACTGGGACTTTTTTCTATTTTACATAGCACTTTGCCTAGAGATCTAAATGTGTAGTTTTTAAGTTAATTTAAATATTACATTTAATATTAAAACAATATTTATTAAAATAATATAGCACATATATAGTGTTTATATATTATATAAGTACATGCTTAATATATATTAAATGATAAGAATCATGAATTTTACATTAACTTTAAATAAACTAGAATTTTTTAATTTAGATATTTAAATATCTAAATATCTCTTCTCTACACTAATTTCACTCTCTCGTATTCACAATTATCCTGTGCCTATTTTCCCATTTTAGATCCTAGATACCATATGAGGAGGTTCTGTGTTGTCTCTATATAGATCCCTTCTCGAGTGCCTAGTACTAGGCCTTGCATAGAGTAGATGCATATATATTTGGAATGAGAACTGAGAACAACCCTTAATAGAGGACAAGTTTCTTGCCACTTCATTGAAAAAATTTCCCCTAAGAAACTCAAGAATGTTGAATTACTGGGGCAGCTAGGTGGCGCAGTGAATAGAGCAGCGGCCCTGGAGTCAGGAGGACCTGAGTTCAATTCCGGCTTCAGACACTTAAAACAAAAACTAGCCATCTTATCTTGGGCAAGTCACTTAACCCCAAATTGCCCTTCAAAAAGCTATAAAAAAAAAGAATATTGAATTACCAAACCAGCATTATTCCCTATGACATTGAAAATACAATTTTTTTCCTTCTTTGATTCATAGCATATACTTTTTTTTAACTCAGAAAACCATTCTTAAAAGCAGCCTACTTCATTCGTTTGTTTTCCTGTTTTGCCAGTCTTAGCTATAAACAAGAAGAAAAGGAAAGGTACTGCAAAGTCAATAATAAAAATCTTTCAGTTCAAATATGTAGTTCTCAAAGACTCATTGTATTGGCCAAATATTTTCTTTAAAATTGTAGGTTTCTGTGTAAGGTACTTGGGAGAAATTATTTCTTCCTTGCAAGCAGAATATAATTGTTAGCCTCATTTCCTTAATCAGCTCTTAGCAATACAGTGGGAATGCAAATGGCAAAAAATGCAAATGGCCAATTGAACAACATTAGAACAGGCTGTGGGACTTTGAAACATCAAATCACAAGGTATTAGAGCTGGAAGGTGTGGCAGAGATCATCTGGTCTAACATTATCTTCTTAGAAATAGGGAAAGTGAAGCCCAGAAAGGTAAGTTTAATTGCCTACGGCAACACAGTAAGTTAGAAGTATAACATGAACTAGAATCTGGGTTTCCTAACACCTAGCCCAGGAATCCTTGCTTGTTATACTCTATCATTCTCATTTTGGGTTGCTTGTTTGTTTTTTAACCTGACCTGTGATACCATTGGTGTAGAGTAGAGGTGTCTAACACAGGGTGAGAGACACTACCCACCCCACCTTGACTGCAAACTATAAAATGCAATTGGGAAATTTTTTTTAAAAATAAAGAAAAACAGAAATAAAAGTAGATAATGTTGATACATGGTTTTCTAAGTTAATATACAGACTTCAAGTAGCTCCTGAAGTCTTTGAGTTTGATATTACTGGCATAGTAGTGTCTTCACTCCTAGTGAAGAGATTCCTTCTACCAATGTTGCTTGGCAACAGTTTCTCCATATCTTAGAATCTTGGAGAATTGCCTAGGGCACTCACTGAAGGTTATGCGACTTGCCCAGGGTCACATAGTCAAAAGGTATCCATTAGGATTTAAATTCAAGTCTTTCTGATTACAGTATCAGCTCTCCCAAATTCACCATGCTATCTCTCCATCTCAAAACAGGAGGAAAACACACAAATGTCTATAAATTCACAGGGACGTGATCATAATATCAGTGTCTAGAAGTACAAAGTTCCAAGAATACTCAATTGATGAGATATTAGATTGAGATTTTAATTTTACAATAATAGTTATTTAATATTTAAGTGTTCATAAAGTATGGAATATATTAAACACAAAGAAATATGCACAACATAACCTCTATCCTCTAGTAATTAAAAATAGTAATAGCTAACATTTATATAGCACTTTCAAATTTTCAAAGCACTTTACAAACAGTATCTCATTTGATCCTCCCAACAGCCCTGAGAGGTAGGTGCTATTTTTATGCCCATTTTCAGATAAAGAAAACAAATTTGAACTCAGGTCAGCCTGACTTCAGGTCCAACAATTTACCCAGTGTGCCACCTAGACTCCTTATGATGTACAACATAATCACTCTCCTCTAAAATGTCTGTACTTAGTCACATATAGATGATATATTAAGGATAAGGAAGAAATCTCACAAAATTCATATCAGGTATAAAAAAAAAGATAAGTAATAGGGCCAAAAGATTAAGTCAGGAGGAATGGTTGACTTAAATACGAGGGTAAAACAGAGCAGAGGGAAGCTATTTGTAGAAAACTATACAAAGGAACAAGGCTAACAAGAGGTAACAATTTGAAAACCTGTTACTAAAAACAGAAGTTTTTATATATATATATAAACATATTCAATGACAAGGAAGATGGGTGGTAAAGTGGATAGAGCATCAAGCCTGGAATCAGGAATATATGAGTTCAATTCTGACTTCAGACACTTATTAACTGTGTGACCATAGGCAAGTCACTTACCTGTTTGCCTTGGTTCCTCATCTGTAAAATAGGGATAGGTCTTTTTGTGGTGGCAAAGAATTGGAAATTGAGAGGATGGTCATCAATTGGGGAATGACTGAACAAGCTGTGGTATATAAATGAAATGGAATACTACTGTGCTATATGGAAAAGACTAATATGAACTGATGCTGAGTGAACCAGGAGAACATTGTACACAGTTACAGTCATATTGTGCAATGACCAACTTTGATAGACTTGGCTCTTCTCAGCAGCACGAAGTTCTAAGACAACTCGAAAGCTCATGATGGAAAATGCTATCCATATTCAGAGAAAGAATTACAGAGTCTGAATGCAGATCAAAGCATACTATTTGCTCTCTCTTTTGTTTTGTTTCTTCTTTTTCGTGGCTCATTCCATTGGTTACAATTCTTGTTTACAACATCATTAATGTGAAAATGTTTAATATGAATGTATCCATAGAGTCTATATAAGATTACATGATATCTTGGGGAGGAGGAAGGGAAGAGAAGAGAAGACAATTTAAAACTCAAAAGCTTCTGGAACTAAATGGTATAAACTATAAATAAATATTTTTTAAATGTGGAAAAACTGTAGAAGGAAATGGTAAACCACCCCAGTATCTTTGCCAAGAAAACCCTGTGGACCGAAAGTCCCTGGCATCATGTAGAGTTGGACCTGACAGAATAACTACCTAACAATAAGACACGATAAGGCAGCTAGGTGGCAGAGTGAACAGAGCAACCAGCTTGGAGTCAGGCAGACTCTTTCTGAGTTCAAATCTAACCTCAGATACTTACAAGCTGTGTGGTCCTGGGCAATTCAACTTATTCCTGTTTCCCTCAGTTTCCTCATCTTTAAAATGAGCTGAAGAAGAAACAACAAGTCACCCCGGTATCTTTACCAAGAAAACCCCAAATGGGATCACAAAGGGTTGAACACGACTGCAACAACAAAAATATTCAGTGAAAGGCTCTTTCGGAATCAAACTTCTCAAAGCATGTTCTGCCCACCAGTGACATTCAATAAACATCACTGACAAACATGCCAATAAATGCCTCAAAAAAAGCAAGGAAAATAAGACAAAAAACTTTTTGTTAAATCTATCTAGACTACTGCAATGGGAATGTAAATTTAAAGATCTTCCCTGCCCCTAGGCTAATGTGCACCTGGAGCCCGGGGGTGGGAGGCTGGTTTTTCAGTAGATACTTCTTGATTGGCCAGTGGGTCAATAAGGTTGTTACATTCTCTGAGCCAGGAGAAGGCTATATAAGCCCTGATGTGAGGCTTTGTTTTGGGGCTCACTTTGAGAAGTGTTCTGTGATTTGATCAGATGAAATTCTGGGAAGCTGTTGTCCAGAGCCCCCTGGCTTTGAAACCCAGATGTTGTTTGATATGGATGTAATGGTTGGACAGTTTGGAAATCTGTCTACTTGATCTGTTTCTGTCTTGATAATTCTGTCTGTATACTTTGAAGTTCGGGGTGCTGACCTTTTTCCCCTGAACTAGGTAAACCATACACATTTGACTGATTAAAGTAAGCTTGTTAACCCATTTTGAGTTCCTTTCCTTTAACAAAGCAAAGCTAAGAACCTGTGTTGGCAGCAAACCCTGAGGACACTTGGGGTGCTTGCTGCTACAACTACATCCTGATGCTAATTCTACTGAAGTATTCACTACCTTGAAAAGATTGAACATTTTCCAAAAAAAAAGAAAAGAAAAAGAAAAAAATTTTAACTAGTAATTTATTTGTTTGTTTTTTATTTATTTATTAAAGACTGGATGTCCATCTCTTACCCATTCAGAAAGTACTAGGCGACTCACAAGCCTAAATTCAATACTGATCACCAAGCAAGTTTTGACCTGCTCTTTTTCTGACCTAAGTAAATTCATTCATCCTTAGGCAACCTGATGGTCCCCCAACTCCCAGGAGCTCATAGTATTAATCCCAAGTTTAGAACAGACACTGATCAACACTGTCCACTGTAATTCAGAACTACCAACCTCAGCTTCCCCAGTAGATGGGATTACAGGCATGTGCCACCACATCTGACCAACATTTAAATGTTACTATACTCTGAGAAGTCAAAAAAAATACCATAAAGACAATAAACCTTGGGTTTTTTCAGGTCTGTTGAGCATCAATTTTCTTTATTAATATTTGAATATACTCTTTGCCAAGAACGTGTCACTTCCAGCTGGAAAATGATTTCTACTCCTGAAAGCTGTTTTCTAATTTTTTAAATCTATATTTCATCAGTATTGACCTCTGCCTACTGACATGACCCCTCAAGCAACAATGGAAAAAGATCTACAAGTGATGGAAGATTTAATATGAAGCAATTACTTCTACATCTGGTAGCACAGGGATGGCTTCATGTGACAGAAAACCAAACAAGGATAATAGAAGCTGACAAAATTGGGTAAAGATACAAGAGTCAAGAATGATGAATTCCTAGGAATTCTACTTATGGTCAAGTCTGTGTGCACTAATAGACACTCCATCCCCCATTCTTTTTGAGGTTCTTGCCTGTTTTTTTTTTTCCTCAATTTTGTCATTTCTTCAGTCAGGAAATTTTCTTCAAAGCTTCCCATCTGGGGTACTCTTTATCTCACACTTGCGATCAGGTAATCGGTCTTCTCTCTGCTCACCAAATGGCCCCACTCTTCTATCTAGACACATATTGGCCCTCTAATTCTTGAAAGCTCAATTTAAACCATGTAAACTTTTTTTCTGGATTCAGCAGGAAAAATCACAACACCAATCCCAAACATACTTATAATCTCAAAACAAATCTTTCCACTCTCCTCTATATACAAATCAGACAGGATAGATTCACTCAAAACTATTCATACAAAAATAACTTTTTACTGTTTTGACAAGTGAACTAGCCTGGGAAATCAAGAGACTGTCATATATATAGTGCGCCTATATTTCAGCAAGACATTTGGCCAAGTCTTCCATGGAATAGTGGAAAGAGCCATAAATCTGGAGTCACAGGACTTGTAAAATGAGAGAGTTGGACCAGATAACTCCTTCTACCTCACCATTCTATGATCTTATGAAATCTTTGTGGACAAGATATAACGATGTGGCCCAGATAATAGTAAAATCAGACAGCTGAATATATGTGGGGTGAATCCAGGTTATGTTACACACACATGCACACACTCATGTGTGGAGTCCCCCAAAATGCATAAACATTTATCACTTGATGACTTTTAAAACAAGCCAGGGAAGAAAACAATATGATTCTAAAATTGTGCTCACATCTTCTTTTCTCAAGTTAATTGCTTAAGGCTAAAGCTCCATTAATTAACAGTCCATTAATCAATGAAAATGTGTGGATTTCCATGTCTTATATTTCACTATGAAGTGTCGAGCTCAGTCAACAATTTCCTGTACTTCTAATCTAGACACAATACAAATACAATAAATACACAATACATTAAATTAGTTTTGGGAATTAAAGTACAAGTAGAAACATAATTCACTAACTTTTAAAATTATTCCTTCCTGTCACTGACATTAACGAGCACTAAGTCTTAGAGTTAACACAACTCACATGATACTGCAACCAGAGATTACTGAAATCAGAAGCTTGGTTATTACTACATGTGTTAGAAATGCTTGAGTATATGTGGAGAAAATTAAGTGGGGAACATTTTATATGAGACCCATAAAGTGAATCTCATTGGTTTACATAAAGACATACATTTACCGTAGCAACAACCAATTAATAAAATATTTTATAAAACAAAACTAGGGGAACAATGCATATAATAACAATGACACTGTAATGAAAAGTAACTGGGAAAGACTTGAGAAATCTATCAGTGCAATGACTAACAATGACTTCAGAAGTATGCTACCTAATTCCTAATAGAGAAGTTAGAGACTCAAAATGCAGGGTGAGTCATAAACATTTTGACATGGCAAATATGTGGATATGTTTTACTTAAGTATACTCGTTACAAGGACTGTGTTGGCTTTTGTTTGTTTTGCTTCGCTTTTTCCCAAAGGGGAAGTTGGGGGAAAAGATGAGCTAACAATAGCCATGAACATGGAAGAGACCAGAAAATACAGAAGGAAATTAATACAAGCAGAATAGCTTTGAAATTAACATATTGAACTTATTATACATTATGTCTACATATAATATACCTGAATATATTGTATACAAAAAGCAAGCTTTACATAATAGGGATTCATAGTTTCACATGAAAGGTAATTTTTAAATGAAAGGAAGCATTCCGCTCCTCAGTTTGAAATTGACAGTATATTAATGACATTCTAATTGTAGGTATTTGAAACCAAAGTCTTTTTTAGCAAAAAATGACACTACCATTTTCTTCTCCCCCAGTCTATGCATAATCATTCTCCTGGCCCTTTGCGGTCCTGCCATAGCATAAGCCTTACCAAATCAGTACAGTTTCCTATACCTTAGTAACAGCCTGGATAACATGGTTAATTTGACTTTTATAAGAATAAGACATCAAAGCAGAGATAAAGCAACTGGAAGTGGATTTTAAAGTCTAATTAATGAGCAAAGGAATAAAAAACGCAAAACTAAGAAGTTAGCAAGAGGTCAGAAGAGGCTGGAAGTAGACTTCTGCTAAACATTCTCAGAACAACAACTGAAGACAGCTTCTGTCTGGTTTAGCGCTTCAGTAGAAACCTATTCATAAATGAAGGCAGCTAGACAAACTAACACTTTTTTTTTCCTTTTTAGAGGGGGGAAGGGAGGACAATTGGGGTTAAGTGACTTGCCCAAGGTCACAGGGCTAGTAAGTGTTAAGTGTTTGAGGCCACATTTGAACTCAGGTCTTCCTGATTCCAGGGCCAGTGCTCTTATTCACTGCACCACCTAGCCACCCCCGAACACTCTTTTGGAAGAAAATCACTCTCATTAATAAATCTTTACTCAGGATATACTCCTCAAAGCCCCTCATCCCCCCTCTACCCTGCCCTTTTGAGGCAAATTGGCTGTTGGCAATGGAAGGTATCCACAAGAAAGACAAATGGTTAAGGACTCCACTTCCAGTAATCATGGAAATCAAAGAGAATTTTAGAGTGGCCTACAGGAAATGGTATATATCTATAGATAGACAGATAGATTGATTTTTTTTCTTCCATGTCCAAAAGTAGGTATGTTAACTCAAAATTAAAGTTGATTTTCCTATTACAGAAGATAAAGGGACATGTGAAACACCTCTCTCCTCTTCAAGTGGGAGAATGGGGAGTTCCTTGAAAAAAGATAGGCAAAATGTTATAAAGGGATTTTTCTTTTTTTAAGTTTAAAATTTATTTTAAATTTAAATGCAACACAAATGAAAAAAGTGCACAACAGAACATAAGAGGATTCAATATGAAGCAATAAATTTCCATTTCAAGAAAACATAAATAATGAATACTACACATTATTTTAAAAGCTGTTCATCTTTTCTTTGCTTCCTTGTATTTTTTTATCCTCTGCTGTGCACTTTTTACTTGATATTTCCCCTTCCTCCCCTACCCAAGAAGGCTACAATGAGTGCAGATATAATAGATAGATGGATGGATGGATGGATGGATGGATGGATAGACATACACATCCACACACAAACATATACATATATCCAATAAATATACACAATATATACACACATATACATAAGACTGTATTGTGCTTATTTCCACTTGTGCAGATAGGGGGATAGCATCTTCCTTTTACATATTCAAGACTTTCCATAGTTTTCTAAATCCACCAGCTCATCATTACTTAGACCACAACAATATTCCATCCCAATCACATTCTCTCTGGGAGATTGAGAGGTTTTTTTTTTCCCCAACTTTCTGCATTCCCTCCATTCTTGGCTACATAGATTTTATTATACAGGAAAATTTTAATTTAAAATAATCAAAATTATCCATTTTACACTTCAACACAGCTCTCAACATAATACAGTCTAAGGTCTGATACTGTTGAATTTAGTTCCTTCACATCTTTTTGCCCTGATTTCCTTGAAGTTGTTGATCCTCTGCTCTTCCAAATGAATCTTGCTATTATTTTTTTTCTGATTTGTTGAGATAATTATTTAGTAACTTAATCGGGATGGCATTACATAAGTAGGTCAATTAGGTAAAATTGTCATTTCAATTATATTAGTATTACCTATTCATGCACAACAAATGTTACTCCAATTATTTAGATCTAATTTTGTATAAAAGGGGTTTTGTGCATATATTCATATAGTTCCTGTGTCTGTTTTGGTATGTATACTCATATTTTTATACCGTGTAGTTATTTTATATGGTCTAAAATTCTTTATTAACATGATGTGTAGTGTAGTTTCCCTATTTTTCTCTTTTGATTAAATCTGATTTTAACTTTGTCTGAGATCATGATTACTACCCCTGCTTTCTTACATAATAAATTCTACTCCCGACCTTTATTTTATGTTTATGTGTATCTCTCATTTTTGTAACATTTTTTAAGTTCCTGAAAGCAACATATTGTTGAATAAAAAATATTTTTATTTTTAAAAAATTGAAAGGTAGGAAAAATTTTTCCCATATTTATAAATAAATAGCATTGTATTTTCTATTATTATAATAATACAAACTTTGTTTCCAGATGTATTCAAGATCATCTATACTTATCAATTAGTAATTATAAAAACTAGAGATTATAACCCAAAACAATCTTGTATTTACTCAAATAAATAGCACAATCCTGTATTTATTAAAATAAACCTAGAGCAAATTATTCTCCTCAGTAAATTAAAAGTACAAGTATTCCTCTCTCTCTCTCTTTTTTTTTTAAAGCAATCAGGGTTAAGTAACTTACTCAAGGTTACACGGCCAGTTATATTTTTGTGTGGGTGCCGAGTATCTGAGGCTGGAACCAATCCCAGGTCTCCCAACGCTGGGGCCGGCACTCTTACTCACTGTGCCACCTAGACACCCCTATCTTAATAGAGTAGCTGTGTTCCAACAAGTTTTCCATAAGGCAGATAAATCTACTTCCCTATGTTTTCCATTATAAAATTAGAAAAATAGTCCACTGGGGGTAGGGAAGAGGGAAAGGGAGAAGTGGCTACTGGTTATAATTGAATATGCAACAAATTATTTTAAAAATATAAATGTAGGGGCAGCTAGGTGGTGCAGTGAATAGAGCACCAGCTCTAGAGTCAGGAGGACCTGAATTCAAATCCAGCCTCAGACACTTGACACATGTACTAGCTGTGTGACCTTGGACAAGTCATTTAATCCCAATTGCCTGCAGTTACTTATTTCTTTATAAAAAATAAAGAGGCAAACAATTCAGGGTTACTTTAAAACTCCTACATTAAACACCAAACCATTGGAAAGAATATTATTTTTAATATTCTTATCTTTACATCGTGTTACATTATATGTGCATCTATGTCCCTATCCTTTTCCTTAAAACCAATAACTTTTCTGATGATGGATTTATGAATTTAAGTAAAAAGATAGGAGAACAGTATGTTAAAACACCATTCATACATATTATATATGGCTGTATTTCCCACACCACCTACTGTTCAAAGACCCTTTCCAGTCTCTCACTCATGCACAAACTGCAAAACTGAATTCAATAAGGAGAAATACTCAGTATCATTCAATTGTAGATAAATATAACATTTTTTCTTTCTACCTCTGAAAAGTAAAAAGCAAGTGCCAGTTCAGAGGATATCAAAAAAGAATATTTGCCCATGGGAAATGTATATTTTATTCACAGGGATTTTTTTGTTTCGTTTTGTTTTTACTGAAGCAATAAGAGGAAGAAATAACTATTCTATTAGGAGATTGGAAGAAATCCTTCTGGACCTGATGCACTCAAGCTAATAAATTTTATAAAAAGGAAATAGTCCCATAAAGTCAAGACAATATTTTGGAAATGGTGCCTGGTTCAGTCTTATGAACTCATCCTGTACTCAAACATTTATAAGAACAGTGATTAAATTTAAAGGACAAAGTGGAAACAAAAGCAGATTAGCTACTCAAGACAAATACAGTTACAGACAAGACGACTACATTAACAATACCATCTAGTCTCTTGGTAAAATCTGTCATCAACAAAACATCAAGCTAAATATGCAACTAAATCAAATAAAGGTCTCGAAAGCATACTAACTTGAGCATAAAAACAGGCAAGATACAGTTCATTTAATGACTAAGTTACATGCAACATCATCATCAACGAGAAGGGCATATAAAAAGAATAAATTCCAGAGCAATTAGCTGCACAATGAATGACAAAGAGAAAAATGGAGGGAAGAGGGTGGGAGGGTGGGCAAGGAGAAGGTAGAGAGCGGGGAAAAAGTTGAGGATAAGGAGGAAGGAAAATAAAGATAAAGAACAGAAGTAGAGAATACTCTTTTTAGGTCATTTATCATATGAGTCTGATTAATTCAAATGGTGGAAAGACCCTACATGAAGTATTTCACTGTCAATTTATCCTTAAAATGAAGGTTTTAAAGACTACCAAAAACAGTGTAACTAGTCACTTTGTCTAAGTAAAGCTTTATATATGGAAACAAAATCACAGATCTAAATTAAATCATATATTTCTTATTTCCTAGGTACTTGTCAAGGACTGAAAATTTTATCCCAGTAATCTCTTTTTATCTTCCCACCCCCAAGAAAACCACAAACACTTAAGTAGCTAAAACAATGTAACCAGAGGAAATTTAATATATTATTTTTTTTAATTTTTAAGATACCCAGGGATTCAGGGATATTTGTTTTTAGGAAATAGTTGCTTTCTTTATTAAACTGATTTTTACAAATTCAGTATCATATTTTACAAACCATCTTTTCCTCCTGTGAAGATCTGAAATGTCCTCCCCCTCATTAAAATAGGAAATAAATAATTTTTTCCTCTACCTTATTTTCCCCCTGCCATCATCAACATTTCTAAATTCCTAAAGACAGAAACAACAGGAAATAAAACCTCAACACATAATTTTTTCATGGAATTTAAAACCTGGAAGGGAATTGGAAAAAGTCTGTTTCAATTCCTTCATTTTACAGATGGAAAACCTGTAGCACAGAGAAGTTAACCACTTACCTAGGTCACATTGCTATTTCTTTGAAAAACCCAAGTGTCCAATCAGAAGATATGGTTCTGTGAGACATGGTACTTTGAATCCATTCAAACCAAAAATGCCTTATGTTTTACTTCTCTTAAAAACTGATACAAGTGAAACCTATTTTTGATTTTTACTTCTTCCTCCTTCCATTTCACATTTCTTCTGGAAACACTTGAGCTTCTACCTCTCCTACTTTCTCTATTCAGTCATTTTTTATCATGTCTGTTCTCAATCTTTTATCACCTGTCCATACAACTGATTTTCTCCTGACTCCTGATGGAAAATATTTCTAGAGAAAGCTACAGAGCGTTGACATATGTACTCTTTACTCTTTGAACCAATTCCATTGACAGTGAGGATTAAGCATTGCCTGCCACTCCTACCCTTCACAGTTCCCTATGCTATAAAAACTTTTCCTTACAAGCCTCCTTTATGCGAAAAAAATTGCCCCATTATACTTCCCCTTATCCCAGTGCATTTCTCTTTCTCACTCTTACATTCTCTTTCTGAAGATCACAACATAATTAACTCATACTCATGCCCTCTGTCTATGTAGACTACTTCTAACTGCACTATAATAATAAAGTTCTTAGGAGTTGGAAGTATCATCTTCTCATAGAGAAACATAAAAGTTTAACTCCACTGAGTTCCTTATAAATACTCTTTCATGTTTACTTTTTTATGCTTCTTGAGTTTTCTGTGTGAATGTTTGATTTTGTATTCATCGACTTATAGTCTTTTCATCAGAAATTCTTGGATGTTCTTTATTTCATTAAATATCTATTTTTCTCCTTACAGAGGATACTCATATTTGCTGAATAAATTATTCTTCATTGTAATTCTCATTCCTTTGCCCTTGAAAATATATTCCAAGCCCCCTGTTCCTTTAATGTGGAAGATAAATCATGTGATACTAACTGTGGCTCCATGATTTTTTAATTGTTTCTTTCTGCTTGCTTGCAATATTTTCTCCTTGACTTGGAAATCCTGGAATCTGGTTATAATATTTCTGGGAGGTTTTACTTTGGGATCTCTTTCAAGAGGTTATAAGTGGATTATTTCCATTTCTATTTTACTCTCTGGTTCTGGGATATCAGAACCGTTTTCCTTTAGAATTTTTTTTTTAAATATGATGTTTTGTTGATTGCTTTTATTTTTCCTTGAAATTTCTCCTATTATTTCTCCTTGATCTGTTTTCCAGGAGAGTTGTTTTTCCAAGGAGATATTTACATTTTCTTCTAGTTTTTTTTTCATTCTTTTAGCTTTGTTTTATTGTTTCTTGAAGTTTCATGGAGTCATCAACTTATACTTGTTCAATTCAGATTTTTAAGCAATTATTTTCTTCAGTGAGCTTTTGTACCTCTTTTTGCATGTGGCCAATTCTACTTTTTATGGAATTTTTTTCTTCAGTGAGTTTTGTACTTCCTTTTCTGTCTGATCTTTTTTGCTTTTAAAGAAACTATTTTCTTTAGTGAATTTTTGTGTTTCTTCTACTAAACTGCCAATTCTCTTTTCATAATTTTCTGGCATCACTCACATTTCTTTTTCTCCTCATCTCTTTCAGGAATTGTTGCTGGCCTTGGGTCCAGTTAGCATTTGTCTGTGAGGCTTTGCTTGTAGTTGTTTTCATTGTTGTCTTCTTCTAAGTTTATGTCTTGGTCTTCCTGCTACCATAGTATATTTTTCTGGTCAAGTTCTCTCTTTGTTGTCTGCTTATCTTCCCAGCCTATTTATTGACTTTGAATTTTATGTTTAAGTTGGACTCTGGTTCATCTGTGGATGGGGAGCCATTGTGCCAAGCTTCAGACCTTTTTGTCCTGCTGTTTCAAAGCTAGTTCTAGGGGTCTGCAAGCTTTTCGTGCTTCCAAGGTGGTGTTATTCTGGAAGAGGTGTGGTCACTGTTCTGGTCTCTCCTCTGCAGTTACAAGTACTTTTGGCCCTGGAACTGTAACCAGGTCCTCTAATCCCTTGTGACCAATCACAAGTATTCTTCTCCATCTTAGAACTGTTCCAGAGAACTGCTTATGGGCAACAGGATCATTAATCAGCATGAACCACACCCACTGCCAACAAAGGGTCCCCTGTAATCTCTGACTAGTTATCTGACCCTCTTACCATCTCTTGGCTGAGAGCTTCCAAAGCTGCTGCTGCTGCCGCTGCTGTTACCTCCAAGGTCCACCTCTGGTACTCTTGCTGTACTCCAAGCATTCACCCACCCAATGTTACAGACCTCTGCTGTGTACCTCCTAAGTTGTCTCTGAATGGAAAATGACTCCCTCTGACCTTTTGTTGGCTGTCACTCCAAAATTTTATTTGAGGGGTTATTTTAAAGTTGCTTGGAGGGGAATGTTGGGAGAGTCCAGCACGGGGTCCTGGCTTGTGCTGCACCCCAAGTATCTGAACTTTAAATTGTTATATAAATGTTAATGATTTTTGGATTTGAACATATAGTTCTATTGGTGATGATTTTTTGTCTAGCTATGTAATTCAATTGGTGAAAGGAACTTCCTCTACCAATTCAAAGTTAGCAAGCTCTTCTGTAATTCATAATTTTAGAGAGTTAGAGCGGCGTTGCCCATAGTCATCCCATTAATATATGTCAGAAACAGTTTTGAACCCATGTCTTTCTAATGTGAAGGTTAGCACTCTATCTACTACTTGGCAGCTAGGTGGTACAGTGGGGAGAGGGTTAGACCTGGAGTCAGGAAGACCTGAGTTTAAATTCAGCCTCAGATACTTACTCATTGTGTGATCCCTTTTCTGTTCTCAGTTTTCTTATATATAAAATGGGAATAATAGTGGGATACTTTTCCCTTTCCAAAGGAAACTGAAATGATGTCCTAAAAGTATTTTCCCAAAATTTTCTCAGAATAATGTAAAAAAAAAATCCCTTCATCAAACTCACATGAATTATGTTCTAATTAATCTACATACATTCACAACACTTTTATATGGATCCCCAAAATGTCTTAGTGACTATAGAAGCTTTAATAACTTAAAAATACACTAAGAATTTGGGGACACCCCGTATAAGTAAAGTTAGTGATGGGGAAGATACATGCTGTGTGTATAGGTATACATACACACACATACTCTATTTATAGATACAGGTGTCAAGGAAGGAAATATGGAATGTAAATTTGCAGGTTAGTACTAGACTATGATGCCAGGAAATGCGTAACTGGAAGATAATGGTGAGTATTAGTAATATTGGCAAGAAAGATCTGGATTCAAATTTTGCTTTATACATATACTAAAGGGGTAACCCTGAACAAGTCGTTTAACTTCTTTCAGCCTTAGCTTTTTCATGAGTAAAATGAGGATAATAATAGCACTTTCTGTTGTATCCTTTACAAATCTTGAAGCTTCACATAAATAGTATTTTTATTACTTTTTCCTTGGTTTCTCGAGTCTATACTTCATTAGACTGTTAGATCAAACCCCTTCACACTTCCACTCCCTACAGTAACAATGTCAAGCTTCTGACTATCAAACAAAAATGGATTCTCCTACTTCCTTGCCCTAATTTTAATAAAACTGTTTTCTCACCATTATTCTAACCCGATCTAATTCAGTAGTGTGTTTTCTAAGTTATCTTCCTTCTTCAAAGTTACTGACCATTCCCTCTTTTTGGAAACTGCTGTCATTCCTTGGTCCTTAAAACATCATACTGTCATACTATATTCACAACTCTTACACAGGTTTTCATTTTACAAAGCCCTTAAGGTGAGTGTTCCCCTTTATCTAACAGCTCAATTTCAAATATCAAGAGGAGACACCCTGTTTTCCAGAGCTAAGGCCCAGCAATCAAGCCATTCCCTGAGCTTAGCATAACAACAATCCTTTGTGCTCACCCTCTGGATGATCCCACCCTCTGGAAAAAATCACATAATTATCCTACTGCTTTGACCAGCGCCAGGTGTTTCCCGAGCTTGGACAAGCTCAGACAAATACCCACGCTCTGGTCATGAAGTCCTGCTATGAATTAAACTCGTCTCATTGTTACTGTTACCCCTCATTATCAGAGCTATATAGCTAGCTCACTGCATAGCCATTGAGATTTGCCTACTCTAAATTGGTCAGTCTCCCCCACCAGGGGCAGGGCTCCAGCAATGTATCCTTGCTTACAAGCTGTTTTCCTCACTTTGGAATTAAAACTTCTCTTTGATTCCTATCTTTAGCCAGTTCTGTCCAGTTCACACAAGCGACCCTGCAGGAACTTCTTCATTTATAATGTTATTTTGTCAAGATGACACTGCCTTATAAGTAAAATGATCAGTAACAGCATTTCTTTGCAATACTTTAAAACATATCTTTATCACAGAGTATCTAATACCTCTCATACTAATCACAATTCCTGGATAATGACATATTTAGAAATGTCTTTTACCCAAAGATTTAAAATAAAAGCTAATGAAACGTAAAACACTATTCACTCAGACTTTCAAAAGAAAAACATTGAATTTATAACATTTTTAAAATTTGACATTTCAAAAGATTTCCACATTAATACTTAGTAATTTATCACTAACTTCATTTTCTTTCAACTTCAACATTATTCTAAAATTACACTACTCATTCCTTATGAAATATGTCTATTTTTAAGTTAAAACTTTAATCAGCTTTGTGAATTAATCATAGATATAAACAAACCACAAATTATTTAAACTTATTAACATTTATATGCTCATTCAAAAAATGTTGTTGGTGCTCATAATGTGTTAAACCAATGCAATAATTTTATATGAAGTGTTGTACAATGTATATATTTACATGCCTGAGGTTCATAGAATAACTAATGTTTTATAAAAACAAAAATAAATTAGTCAATTATTTTTATTGCAGCAATGTGAAATTTTATAGAAGAGATTACTGAAATAAGAAACATTATTTCTTTTATCCTGCCATACAATTTTATAACACATTAATTTTTGTATTTTAATATATCATTAGAACCAAGGGAGTCAAATAAAGAAAATAACAATGGTAAGAGTTCTGCCTTTAAGCTTAATCCCAAAGCATTCAATCTATCTCCCATCAGTGGCAATCATCAAACATTCATATATCCCAGCACATTATTATGCAGACATTCTAATGCTCTTTTATTTGAAAATAACATCAGAATAAAGCAAAAACATTGGGCGAATGTTTTGTCTAGTTTCATTTTTAAACATGTAATCACTAAGCCAAAAATATTGGTTCTGATGATGAAATATTATCATAACACTCCCGAGGTAAAGGCATGCTTTGACAACTTTCCTTCTCGTAAATACTAAAAGAAAAATTACTGTGCTGTTAGCAATGGCTGCATAAGCATAGCACCCCAGGGATGCAAGCCTGGAATCAGTCAAACCTTAAATCATTCATTCATGCAATATGCTTATTGAACACCTACTGTGTACAAGATCGAGTGTTAGCTGCTATGGAAAACACAACTATGAATCTGCAATGTTCCCTACCCCTGAAGATTTATAACCTATATCTAATGTAATGCTGTCCCATGAGACCAAGCATGGTTGTGGACTGGTCATAGAATTCAAGAGCTTTTCTGGGAAGAAGAGATTCTTTCTGCATACCCTTGTACCCGGGGTAGTCAGATACTTTTAAGAAGGTTTCTGTAGGTTAGACCTGGGGGAGCTCAAGAATTGAAATGCTTCCCAGGATTACTTAAATCACTGGATTCTGGTTGGAGAGACTATATATATAAGATCAGGTCACTCAAGTCTAATTCAAGCTATATTAAATTCAGAAAACACATAAATCCCAAACCAAGGATGGACAAAAATCTTACCATGACCATAAAGGCCAATTTATTACTCAAGTCTACGGAGTTATTTGTACATACTTCAAGAGGTATTTTCCAGGCTCTTTCTATGACCAAAAGATATAATAACTTTAGATTAAGCTCCAAAGGAGCTCCAGGAGATACTTGCCTTGAAAAGCAGCTGCATTGCGAGATATTAGGAATTTTAATGTAGAACTTGAGGTCTGAAGGACTTGCTGTATATCCTGCCGTGCTGCAATTTGATATCTCTCTTCCATCTTTTTAGTACAGCAAGTAGGATTTTTGGATGTGCAAACCTGAAGATCAGGACCTGGAACATGGCAAACATTTCATCATCAGAATTATTAGAAGATATCATTACCAAATACTGTTAGGGGAAAAAAAAGGCAATGACTTTAGTAAACCATCCATCCACTGGGCAACCAGGGCCAACCCAGCTGGCCACCTGCCCTAAAACTGCAACTTCTTGCCAAGAATATCAACTAGCCTATCCTTTTATCTCCACCTCTATATACACATACACCCCCAGTCTCCAGAGACCATCCATGGCAACTAAGTGATCGAGAAGACTGATTTGTTGTATTTGGAGTCAGAAGACCTGAGTTCAAATATTGTTAGATAGTACCTGTAAGTCTGTCTCTCTCTCTGTCTCTCTGTTTCTGTCTCTCTCTGTCTCTCTCTCTCTCCCCCCCTTCCTTCTTTCCTCCCTCTTTTTCTTCCTCCCTCCATTACTTTTCTCATCTGCAAAATGGGAATAACAACAATAGCACCTACCTCCCAGGGTTGTTGAAAGGATTAAATGAGACTAACATGGAAAGCACTTTGCAAACCTGAAAGTGCTTTTTAAATGCTAGCTATTATTATGAGGAAGTTTAGCCATTCACATTTGGCACTCTGCCTGATGTTGAGTGGTCTCCATTAGTAGGTGAGTGAAAACTCACCTTACCCACTATGTTTAGCCAGAGGCAAACCAAGCTATAAGGTCCTTACGGATTCTCAAAACTCCCCCCAGGAAAGCAGGGTTGGTGCAACACAGGCCATCTGCTCTGCCCTCCTTTCTCCTTTTGCTCTTGCTCTGGGACCAGTAATCAAATTAATACAAGCATTACTACTAAAAGAGCATGTCAATCAACTGCTCATGACTCTCCAAACCAAACTTAATTCCCTGGACTCATATTCCCAGTACATAGTAAACACTTAATTTTTTTTTCTTTCATTCATTCATTCCCAGTACTTCTGGGAAGGGAAAGAAACAAATCCTCATTTGGCAATAATAGCTACTTCTGTGAACTGCTTCCATTAGGGAACATGAAATTTATAGCTTATAGAAATTTCAGATTCCCTCAATCATCTATTTTTAGTAAAATAATTCTTACTATAACAAATTAGTCATATGCAGTAGTGAAAAGTAAAGTGGATTTGAATTCAGAATTATCTGGGTTTGAATCCAAGCCCCACCACATAGTACCTACATGGCCTTGGGCAAACCACTTGATCTTTTTAAGACAGTTTCCTTATGTGTAAAATAATAATACTTGTGCAACCAAATTCTTAGGGACTTATGACAATAAAGAAGGGACTTGTGTAAAGCACTTTTAAAACTATAAAATAATTTTAAATGTAAGGTAATATCCAAAAACTGAAGCCCATTTTTCTTGTTCAGAATGGGATTGAGAAATTTTTAGAGCTCCCTAAAATCCCTTATTCCATAACTTCTCACTATCACAACACACTCCTTCTTCCTTGCTTTTTTAAGGAAAGAAATAGCTCAACTTATGGTGCTAAATGCCTTTGAACTCATCCCTTACTGTCTCCTACAGCAATCATCCATATCCTCATGAATCTTTTATTTCTCTCTCTCCACTGGCTTCTTCCCATTTATCCAACATGCTTAGATATCTCCATTTCCTTAACAAAAAAAAGAGCCTTTTTTTGACCCTTTGATCCTATCCAGTAAAAGTATTATCTCTATTTCCCCCTTGATGTCAAACTTCTTTAAAAGAAAGTATGTGCATTCTAACCCTCCACTTCCTTACTATACTCTATTTTCAGTCCTTTAAACTATACTATATGTTCTCCATCTCCATTCCAGTGAACATTCTCTCTAATGTCACCAATGGATTCATCATGTATTTAAGTGACTTTTTTTACAATCCTCATTCTCCTTGACTACTGGGATTTGACACTGTCTCCTGTCTCCTGCATCAGCTTCAAGAAACACATTCCTCTAGCTGTGCGACCTTGGGCCAGTCACTTAACCCCAACTGTCCACCAAAAAGCAAAAAAAAATAATAATAATAATTAATTAAAGAAACACATTCCTTAGACCTGGTACTCCTCTTACTTCCCTACATATTTTTTCATCTTGCATCTTATCCTTTGGCCAGCTTCTTAAAATGAATATTCCTTGAAATTCTTTTCTCTCCTTGCATTTTTTCTTGGCAATTTCTTTCACTTTCCAAAAATCCAACCACTACCTCTATATAAAAGACTCCCCATTATTTTTTTTTTTACTTCTAGCCATGACTCCTCTCTTCTGGAGCATTAGACCCTTATATCCAACTTGCTATGCTATGTTGCCAGAGGTTGCAACAGCACCTTCTCAGATTCAGTCCTACTGATCCTATCTTTGAAATGTTTCTTTTATTGTCCTTTTATCATCTCTATTTCCACTGCCACCATCCTTACAGAGGTTCTCATTAAAATTTGTTGGGAGTATTACAATAGTCTAACATGACTTCTTCACTTCATTTTCTCTCCCTCTCATCCCTCTTTCACGTTAATAACAAATTTTCTCTTGACCTTCTTAGTCATAGGATCACTGAATTATATAGATCTATGGCTGAAAACAATCTCAGCCATCACCTTGCCCAACTCCTTTTTAAAATGAGAAAACTGAGGCCCAGAGAGGTTAAGTGATTTGACCAAGATTAAGTAGTAGATAAGATTCACTAACTCAGGTCCCACGACTCCAAGTTCAGTGGGAAAATGCAACACCCTCTCCATTGTACACCACTTCCTCTCTTCATAGGATTCTAACTGTAAAGCTAGAAGAGGCTCCAAAGGTCAACTGAATGAATCCTCCTCGTTTTATAGATGAAGAATTTGAGGCTCAGAAAAGTTAAGCCCAAAATCACACAGGTAGCAAGTGACAGACCAAAAATTTGATCCCAAGCCTTCCAACTCTAAATCCATTACTTCTCTCCACTATACCACATTGCTTGCCCTCTCTGTGTCTCTCCTCTGCTCAAAAACTATAATAATAATAAATACTCTTATTGGCTCCCTATGATGCCTATCAAGGAAAAGTTACAATCCTTAGTCTGATCCTCAAGGACCTCCACAATCAAGTACCTTCCTATCTTTCCAGTCTTGATTCATATTATTCCTTCTACATATTCTGGGCTCCCCATTTTCCTACCATTCTACCTTTGCTGACTAGATTACCTTCCTCCACCCAACTCATTTTCTTCGTAACCACATTCCTACTCAGACACTCACTAAGCCAATTCAGATACCAAGTCCAGGAAGTTTTTCCTGATGTATTTATTGTCAGTAATGACCTTCTCCATCCCCACTTGAGCTTTAAGTAGTGCACAAACACACATATATATGTGTATGTATGTACATATGTATATGTGTGTTTAACTATAAATATTATGTGAGTTTATAGGAAAATTAGTTGAGAATCAACAGTAATTCTTTCAGCAAACATTTTTATAGAACATTGTGCTAGAGAGCAAGGGAGGTACATTTATATAACGTATGTATATACATTGTGTATATAATTGGTATAATGTATTTATAATATAAAAATATTGTACATATAATAATGTAAATTTTTATAATGTAAAATAAAATTTATTATGCATGTACATTGTGTATATATTTCTATAACGTACATATGTGTATTATATGTGTAAATATATTTGTATATAAATATATTAAATAGTTCTACATATATGTATATGTACACATACATATAATATTGTAGTTATTTGCATGTCGCATACCTCTCTACCTAATTATAAGCTCTATGAGGGCAAGGCCTATATTTTATATAAATACTATACCTCCCTTAATCCTTAGCACAGAGTTCTATACACAGTAAGTGGTTAACAAATGTTTGTTCAAAGAATTGCTTGTTAATTTTCAGCTAATTTTCCTACAGTTTAAATAAATATCTTTAAATTTCTATTCACTGGTTGTGTTGCTCAACTCATAATTATCTTTACGACTTTCTCTGCTGAAACTTGGGTCTCTGATACTTCCATTCAAAAATAGGGCTCAAAATAAAATTTTGTTTTCAATTTATTAATTGTACCATTCAAATAAGTCTATGTTCTTGTAACATCAGGTGATATAGTGAAAAATAATAGTTATAATGCTACCTGCTGTAACATTTATAAATATTTCATAGCTCTTGACCTTTGTAAAACACTCCAATACTGTCATTTGCTATTTGTCTATCTTAAACTATAACTGAAAGCATTAGAAATTATTATCTTGGCACTGTTAGCAGGAAGTAGAGGCCACTCTCAAAAGCTCTGATCTAGTCAGGGTCAGTTCTGAAATGGCAGAGAAAGGTTGGAATGAAGAGAAGCAGATGTGACCAATTTTGTGGGACTCTTCCTACTTTTTGTTCCCCAAGATCCAGGGTTGTCATGAGTTTAAGAAAAAAACTAATAGTAGAGGAAATGCCATTGTACTTTGAGCATCCCATGAGACCAAGAGCCATAGTTTTTCTTTTCAGGCCTACACTACCACAAAAGGAAAAATATGTATTTCATCCAGGGGTGGGGACTCTGCAACCTCCTTGAGGCCATATGTGACCTTCTAGGTCCTTGGGTGTAGCCTTTTGACTGAGTCAAGTTTTACAGAACAAATCTTTTGATTAAGGGGATTTATTTTGTGACCTTTGAATTAAGTCAAAGGGCCACACTTGAGGACCTAGAGGGCCACAAGTGGCCTCAAAGTCACAGGTTCCCCACCCCGGCATTGAATTAAATACAAGTCAAGAAGCATGTTTTTCAAATCCAAGAATACCCACTTTCTCACTCATGCAGAGATTTCCAAATCAATGTACAATCTGAATTTGCCTTCCGTGGATAGTTCTAAAAGTTTTTATCACCCTCCCTCATTTTCAACAAAAGATATTTAACTGTGCCTTCAGAACCAATCTTTTTTCCTTTTTTTTTTTGGAGGGCAGTTGGGGTTAAGTGACTTGCCCAAGGTCACACAGCTAGTTTTTGTGTTAAGTGCCTGTGAACTCAGGTCCTCCTGACTCCAAGGCCGGTGCTCTATTCACTTCGCCACCTAGCCTCCCCAAACCAATCTTTTTTCTTTCCAAATTAACAGGGCTAGATAAGTTGATAACCAATGGATGTTAATGAGTAACTGTGGCAAAAGAACTCCTTCATTTTTTCAGGCAGCATATATATTTTATAAAGGAATTTCCATTTCAAATTTCATGACTTTTGCTTATTTTCCTCCTCACTAACACAAGAGTTCTAGTGAAGAAAAGGGGGAAATGCAGATAATTTGGGGAAATTACTACTTCTTTGATGAGTAAAGCAAAAATTGTCAAGGGAAAAATTAGCTATTAATTCAAATTTTCTGTAGGGGCTGGTGATGGTAAGACTGCATAGTGCCTTGTACAGAAGCAATGGCAACTTCTGGAAACATAGATATGTTATATGAGCTATCTAAAGATTACAGACTTGTATTTCTATCAATATAATCATTACATATGCAACTTAATTGTCCAAATTCATACAACCTAAGCTAAGATCATCTTGGATGACTTTCATATTCATACTCACACTAATTTTTCTCACATAATCTTTCCAACTCCCTGACCTCCCAGACCAATAATGCCCAGCTGATGCATTATTGTTATTCTACCTAAGCCGCACACATAGAAGATCAAACTTTAGGCCTTAGCATCACCAAATGCCTCCACCTTCAGAACAGAACTCTAAAATTCTCCTCTCTCCTAAACCTTTTCTTTGTCCCCACTGAAACATCTGGTCCTTGTCTTTCATCCTGTTCTCTAAGGTCCTTACCCTTATTAGACTCTTCTTTCCTCGTAATCTCAGTCCCATGGTTAACCAGTCAAACAAGGCACTGTCCTCAACCCCTCAATTAATTGCCCCTTTGTCTTTCCATTATCCATATTCTTCTCATTTTTATATCCTGTTTATTATCAGCTCCCTGCCCTCCTCCCATCCATCTTCCTCATTCTTACCTCTGTCACCAGTGAATATGGCTAAAGTACATCAGATCACATCATACAAATTGGGCCCACTACAAATTTATATTATTTAACCTTAACTTATCCTTCAGAGATGTAAAGAAATCCTTAAAAGCTCCTCTGATTAAAGATTTACCATATATTCCACAGGGATTATTCCAAGCCTTCTTCTTCTTAAGACTCCAGTCCTTCTGCTAAACAAATGATCTTACTTCCAACTTCATTATGCAGTGTAAGCCATCTGTGGTGACCACCTTCACCTTCTCTACTCTACACCTCAGAACTCCTCTTTATATTTACCTTGACATCAATGCTCTGACATCAGAGAATGAGATAGCCTTCTTCCTTATCAAAGTTAACCATTCTCCTCATGCCCTAGAACTGATATCCCTGGTCCACTGAATCTATCCCACAATCATTCTCACTCACATTAAATCTCTCCCTTCTTCTTCATTTTCCATTGACTACAAATATATTCATTTCTCCTCTAGTCTTAAAAAAAATCAACATTTGGTTCTCTCTCCTCTCTACTTTTCATTAGACCTTCCTCCAATATCTTTTTTTTATCTATTTCCTTATTCACCCCCATTTACTCCTTGATCCCCCTCTAACAATTGACTTCTCCATTCATTAAAATGGCTCTCTTGAAAGACAAATTAAAACAACTCTGAAATATCAGTTCTCACCTAGCAGACTGGCTAATATCACAGAAAAGAAAATTATTAATGTTGGAGAAGATGTGGGAAAATTGGAACACTAATGCATTGTTGGTGGAGTTGTGAACTCACCCAATCATTCTGGGAAATAATTTGGAACTATGCCCAAAGTGCAGTCAAAATATTCCTATCTTTTGATCCAGCAACACCACTGCTAGGTCTGTATCCCAAAGAGATCATAAAAAAGGGGAAAGGACCCACATATACAAAAATTATTTTTAGCAGCTCTTTTTATGGTAGCCAAGAATTGGAAATTGAGGGTAAGCCTATCAATTGGGGAGTGGCTGGACAAGTTATGGTATATGAATGTAATTGGATACTATTGTTCTATGAGAAATGATAAACAGGCAGATTTTAGAAAAAACCTGAAAAGAATTATATGAACTGAATGCTGAGTGAAGTGAGAAGAATCAGGAGAATGTTGTACCTAGCAACAGCAACACTGTATGATGATCAGCTATGGATGACTTAGCTCTTCGCAGCAACACAAAGATCCAAGACAAGTATTAAGCACCCATGATGGAAATGTTATCCACATCCAGAGAAAGGACTATGGAGTCTGAATGCAGATCAAAGCATACTATTTTCACAATTTTTGTCTTTTGTTTTTTCTTTCTCATGGTTTTTCCTTTTTGTTCTGATTCTTCTTTCACGACATTAGTAATGTGGAAATATGTTCAACATGATTGTATATGTATAACCAACCTATATCAGATTGCTTGCTGTCTTGGGGAAGGGGGAAGAGAGGGAACAGAGGAAAAAAATTGAAACTCAAAATTTAACAAAAACAAGTGTCAAAAACTATCTTTACACATAACTGGAAAAAAAAAACCAAAATGATACTAAGGGAAAAGGTCCTCAGGACCATGCCTGCTACATTCCCTCCCCCCCCCCAAAAAAAATAGCCCCAGAGAGAATGGAGAAATACTGCTTGTTAATGTAAATGCATGCTCTCATATCTTTGAAAATATGAACCAAAGAGTCTAAAGCATAAATAACTACAAAGCATAAGATGCAATAATTAAGAATACCATAAATTATACTTGGATTTTTCAAGAAAAACGTTAAATAGCATTCAGAAACAGATTTATTTCTAATGTTTTTCACTGTATTAATCTAGTACTAAAAGAAATTCTTATGATTAATAGCCATTTTTACATTTTTATATTTTAAACAATAAATAACTTTACATTTGTATTCTGAAATTAATTATCTTATATATAACACTGAAGTTATTTGAATTTCAAGTAGTCAGTCAACTTAAATTGAGGAGTTCAGAAGCCAGAACTAATTGTTTTCCATTTAAGGGCTATTTCATCAAAGTCTCTAAAGGGCACAGCCCAATGTCAATCGCAATTCAAAAACTTGGCAAAGGTCAGTCATCAAAAGCAATCACATTCACCATTAACCACAATAAATCGTGAAAACAACATTTTAAAAAGAAGAAGGGAAGAAAAAATAACCAGAATTGGTTCTTCCAAAGGATGCTTGCCTGCTAGGTAACCTGGGATTCTTATATCTTTCAGAAATGGGAACAGGAATGTTGAAACACCCTTCCCCATTCACACTTGACCACTCTGGTAAGTGGTGTGGTAATCTACTACAGTGACCTATGGGGAAGTCCATACAACCATGACTAGTACTTTTTAGAGTTTTTTCTATTTTTCCCTCATGTATACAAGATCATAAATTAATTTCTGCCATCCAATATCAGAACACCTATCATAATTATGCCCTTTTTCTCTTCTTTTAAACACCTTTCCCATACTTTAGGAAAACATACTGTGATGAAATGTAGGTGAAGTATTATATATTTAAGACAAAGACTTTTTAACAAGATAAATACCATTTTCCCTCCAATAGATGGTCACAGCTCCAAAATGGATCCTACTAAATAGAAAGAGAGGTTATAAGTGGAAAAAGCATGGAAAGGAAGGTTCATCTCATGCCCCTCAGTGTGGGAAAGCACTATGAACTCCAAATACCCATGTACTCAACATTTACTCATCAAAGGGAACGAACTATGAAGAACATATAGGCTCTCTAATTCCATGGTTGGCATAAAGGCAAAAGTCCTCTCCTGAGTGTGTAGAGTACCTTTATTGATCTTTGGGTCACCATCATTACAGTGGTCCAGCTATAGATGGAACATTAGTATATACATGGGACCACCTGATGTTTTCAAGACAGTGACCTATTAGGAGTTAATGATCTGTACAATTCCCACAGTGACAAGATGGTCTTGATATGCACCACGGGTAATAGGATAGTTAGCCATATCTTCCATCATCCTGAGTCTTCTCTTTGTCATCAAAAACATGCCTGGTCATATACTCCATATGCCATTATCACAAATTGACTATATCTACATTTTCACTGCATAGGTATCCCCCAACCGCTCTTGACTCTAACCTTTACTCCAGAGATTTAGAGCCTAATCTACCCAAAAAGACTTCTAAAAATGAATTGAAATTTTTATCATTTTCAATTTTTATTATATATTTCTACCCATATTTCATATGGTAAAGCAATTTTGGCTTGTGAAACTATGGCCTCAAAGGGCAGGACACATTTCCAGATTTTTTCTGATCACTTCTAAAAATGAAATGTACGAGACCACTAAAAGTATTATTAAGGTGAAATAATTTATTTCAAACACCTAGATACAAATCTTTAGGGCCCACTCCCTAGAGTGGATTTGATCAACACTTAAATTAACACAATAGTATAAGAACCTCCAACAGAAAATAAGCCCTATATGCCAGCTCTATGCTTTGAAATACATCAACTAACATTGAAGAACACTCCCATAATGATTTAAGGAAAACTTGTTATGGAAGAAGGGAGAATACAAAACAATTTGGTACTTTTTCATACTCTATTTTTACTCTATAATATAAATTTAAAAATCAACACCTCTGATTCAGAAAATTTAATGATTCAAGTGATATGTGAGGTAATGGTTTTGAATTAAGGTTATTTAAACAGATTAAGGCATTGAGTTTTTGTCTCAACAAGCTCTAGGTAAAAATAAGGTTTAAAATCTTCTTAAAAAGTCAGATATTTTTCTACCCTGAGTTATATTAAAGTTTTATAATAAATGTGTGGGGTGGACAGCAAGGATAATTCTGTTTGCGCATAACAGTATACTTCCAATATGACAGTGTTAATTGTACAAAGTCATCTTATCCTACAGAGTGCCTCTTCAATGAGATCCCCTACAACCCATCAAAATGATTCAGCCAAAAATCCAATGGGAAAAGTAATGGATGAAGAACGCCTATTGTCTATTCTGTGATATATACACTTGGATGTTGAGTTAGGCCACTGATGCACATATCTTGAAGCAATACAGATGTATCCAAAATTAAATGAGGAAAATAATGCTAAAATACATGTAGGAATTTGCCCAGTACTTCCAAAATCCCAAGCTGCTCCCTGACACAAAACTCATTTTTAACACCAAAATTTTTCTAGTGAGGTTATATGGCTACAAATTAGGAAACACTAAAATCTAGGGAAAATCAACATTGAGATTGACCCAGAGGAACCATTAATAGGCTACAATGAATTAGTTGCAAGAAGTGAAATAATAAAAGATATTATCCAAATAACAGGTGCTTAAAATAGTAAGTGGACCAATCATATAACAAGAGCAAGGGATAAGATCTAGAACCAACATGTCACATTGGTACTCAGAGAATGAGGAGAAGAAGGAGGAGGAGAAGAAGAAGAAGGACAAAGAAGAAGAAGGACAAGAAAGAAGAAGAAGGAAAAAGAAAGAAGAAGAAGAACCAGAGCAAGATCTATAAAATGGTAAGGAGTTTCTCCAGAGAAGATTTATGGAAAGATAAAGATAAGACCTACAAAGGATGAAAAAATATGGACTGACCTCAATAAGTATCATTGAAGAAAATATTCTCATTGAAGAGATCACAGATGCCTTAAATATTGCAGTACAATGTATTTCCTAATAGAGAATTTAAACTTTAAAATTTTCCACACTCTAACTCTCAAATGATAGGATGACCTCATTTTTTGCTGGCAAGTTCCCCATTTCCTCAGAATTTATCTCCTATGGTTAGAAGCTCTGATAAGTCATCAGCATCATTTAAATATTGGGAAATACTTAAGAAAGATCCTGCCACAGATGTTGTGGTAGTAGGAGGAGGAAGAGGAGGGGGAAGAGAATAAGAAGGAGGAGGAGGAGCAGCAGCAGCAGCAACAGCTAGTATTTATATAATGCTATAAAGTTTGAAAAGTGCTTTACTAATATCTCATCTTATCCTTGCAACAACTGTGGGAGGTAGATGGTATTATTATCCCCACTTTCTATATATGGCAAAGAGGTTACCTAGAGTCATGAGCTCAGGTCTTCTTGACTCCAGGTCCAGCTTTCTATTCACTGCACTATCTAACTATAAACTATATGCTAGTTAAATGAGGGAATGGGGGAGGGGAGAAGGTTGTTTGTACTAATATTTGACCACAGTGA
>NW_027187332.1:8962291-9167233 GCF_028583685.1 Petaurus breviceps papuanus | reverse complement strand
ATATATATTCATACCTATACTCATACATACAAACACACATACATGTACTTTGATATCTATAATCATACTCATATATAGAAATATATATTCATATGCATCTATGTAATACCATACTATACTTATTAGTCCTGTTTCTCTGAGAGTGGATAACCTCTTCCTTCATAAATCCAAGTCTTTCCATATTTTTCCAAGTCCACCAACTCATCATTTCCTACACCACAGCAATATTCCAATTTTATACTATCTAGCTGCTTCAAAGAATCCAAAACAACATTGATTAATATGGCTTACACATAGTGTAATTTCCCTATTTTTCTCTTTTGATTAAATTTATTTTAGCCTTAACTTTTTCTGAGATTATAATTATAATCCCTGCTCATTTTTTCCCTAATAAATTCTGCTCCTGATCTTTATTTTATGTTTGTGTGTATCTCTTATTTCCTATCCCTTCTGAATCCTCTATTACACTTTTACCCACTACCTTATTTAGTATTACTTAAGCTACCCCCCAGAGATTCCTCCTTTATCCTCCCATTTCCATTAATCTAAACAAGCTTCTATACCCCACTTTAACATATTCTCTCAACCTCCCTTCTAAAGATCCCTTTCTTATCCTTTTCCCCTTCCCTATCCCCTTAGCCTTTTATTTCTTTCTGAATTTTGAAGACTTTTATATTCTTCTAGATATATATGTATTGTCCCCTTTGTAACCCATTCTCAATGAAAGTAGGCTTCCAGAACTACCAGTCCCACTCCCCCATCTAATTTTTCTGTGTCAGTTCTTCCTCTCACCTCATTTGTATAAGATAATTACTCTGTTTAGCTGTTCCTAAATGGTTTTACTTTTTAAAATTATATAACACGCATGTCTACCCCAATCTTTTATGATCTAATTATTAATAACAATCTTAGACATACAGTTTACATTTCCTCATCAAAAAAAAGTAGTCTGTCCTTATTGAGTTCCTTAATTAGTCTTTGGTATATATCTTATATTTCTCTTAGCTTTTGTATATAAAATCTTCTATTAAGTTCAGGTTGTTGTTGTTGTTGCTGTGTTTTAAGAAAATCCTGAAAGTCTGACAATTCATTAAATATCCATTTTTTTCATTCAAGATTATGCCTAGCTTTGCGGGTATGATACTTTCAGCCAGATCCCAGTTCTTTTGCTCTTTGATATACATGGTGTTCCAAAACCTGTGGCCTTTTAGTGTTGCCAACTGTTAGGTCTTGTGTGATTCTAATTATGGCATCACCATTTAAATATTTAAAATTTAAATATTTTTTTCCTTGTTGCTCATAATATCTTCCCTTGAGCTGAGAATTTAGGAATTTGACTATGATATTTCTGTGTGTTTGCCTCATACAAAGTCTTTCAGGTAGTGATTGATGTATTTTTTCCCTATTTCTTCTTTCCCCATTTGTTCCAATACTTAAGTACAATTTAACTATTTCTCATATTACTGTATCAAGATTTCTTTTTTGATCATAGCTTTCAGGTGGTTGGATTATTCTTATGTTTCTTCTTCTTGATCTGTTCTCCAGATCAATTGTTTTTCTTATGAGATGTTTCACATTTCCTTCTATTTTTTCATTCTTTATATTTTGTTTTATTATTTCTTGATCTCTTATGACTATGCTGGCTTACCCTTGCCCATTTCTGGTTTTCAAGGAGTAGTTTTCTTCCTTTTCTAATTGGTTGACTTTCATTTCATAATCTTGTTTTTCTTGGATTATTCTTATATTTTTTTTAGTTTTTCCTCAATCTCTCTCATTTGATTTTTAAATTCTTTGTTTTTCTACAAATTCTTTTGGGGACAGTGACCATTTGACATTACTCTTTGGGGTAGGAAAAGCTTTCTTTGCTTCAGCATCCTCCTCTGAAGATGAACCCCAGTCTTCTCTATTCCCATAGTAACTTTCTATGGTTGAATTCTTTCTCCTTTGCCTGCTCCCTTTTTTAAAAATTTGTAGCAGCTCATTTTTTATAATCACCTCTAGCCCTAAATTATGAGAGATGGTGCCTCTGGCCTCAGATCCTCCTTCAGTTCTCCCCTCTGGCCTTAAACCATAACCAAGACCTCCAGCCTCCAGTAAGTGTCCACAGACAGCATCATCCCTTGTCCACTATTTCTGTACTTTCCTTCTTGCCCAGAGCCATGTCTCCACTAGAACAATAGCTCACTATTCAACAAAAACTATTGGAAATACTGGAATACTAGAAAGCAATTTGGAAGAAACTAGGTTTGGATCAGTGTCTCTTACTATATATCAAGACAAGCTCCAAATGACTACGTGACTTAGACATATATAATAACATCATAAATCAGTCAGAGGAGCAAGGAAGAAATCTTCTCCAAGATCTATGATTAGAGTGAGAGTACATGACCAAACAATAGATAGAAAGGGCCACAGAAGGTAAAAAGGAAAATTTTAATTATACATTTTTTTTTGGATAAACAAAACAATGCAGCTAAGATTAGAAGAAAAGAAGGCAAAGGTTGCATATGGGGGGGGGTCTTTATAGCAAGTTTTTTCCAATTAAGTTCCCATTTCTAAAATATATAGGGGCTAACTTTAATGTTTAAGAATAAGAGCCATTTCCCAGTTGATAAATGATCAAAGGATACAAATAAGCAGTTTTCAGAGGAAGAAATACAAGCTATCAATAGCCATATGGGGAAAGTGCTCTAAATTGCTAATAATTAGAGAACTCCAAATTAAAACAATTCTGAGGTTCCACCACATACCTCTGATATTGGCAAAGTTGACCAAGAATAAATATATAAAATTACAAACTTTGAAGAAACTGTGGGAAAATAGGAACATCAATGCACTGTTAAGTAAATTGTACACTAATTCAACCAGTTTGGAAAGCAATTTAAAACTATACACAAAAAGCTATTGAACTATGTATACCCTCTGACCTAGTGTAGCAACAAGAACCCTAGCATACCCAGGATGATGGCTAGCACAGGTTCTTTGATCTGCTTTTCTAAAGGAAATCAACTCAAAAAGCGTTAACAATCTTACTTTAATCAAACATATACATACACATACACACATTATTCACTTAGTTCAGGGGAAAAAGTCAGCACTCTGAACTTCAGAAAATGCAAACCGAAATTACAAGTGAACAAAAAGTACAGACAGAGAAAATAAGACAATTCAACAGACAGGGCTTCTAGCTGTCTGATCATTACATCCATACAGCTAGTTTCCAGAGAGAGGAACACCAACATCTGGGTTTTCAAAGCCTGGGGGCTCAGTGGATGCCCAGAGTCTCATTTGGCCAAATCACATAACTCTTTCCAAAGTGAGTCCCAAAGCAAAACCTCACATCAGGGGTTATGGTTATATAGCCTTCTCCAGGATCAGAGAACATCACAACCCTCATGACCCACTGCCTGATTACAAAGTAACAAGGTGTGAATGTTCCTGAAAAGCAAGTCTCCCCCAACCAAGCTTCTTCTGTTGGGCTCTGCTCTACCCTTCCGCAAACTCCATGTGACCACATTTTATAAGGGGGGCAGATTATATTTTCAAATCAGGGAAGGTCTTCAAATTCACTTAGGCTTATTAAGGGGCAGGGAAGATCTTCAAATTCCCTTACCATTACACCTAGCAATATCACTACCAGGTATAAGAGAAAAAGCACCCACATGTAAAAAATATTAATAGCAGTTTTGTTTCCAATAGCAAAGAACTGGAAACTAAAGGGATATCCATTAACAGGGGCATGGCTAAATTTATAGTACATGAACTGTGATGGAATACTATTATGCTATAAGACATGAGAGAAGAAATTATTTCAGAAAAACCAGGGGAAACTAGCATGAACTAGCACAATAGAGTGAGTAGAAGCAAAAGAACAATTTATACAGCAAGAGCAATAGAAGAAAGTCAATCAACTTTGAAATACTTAAAAACTCTGTTCATCACAATGACCACCTATAATTTTCGAGGACTCATGATGAAAGAGGCTACTTCCTGGGAGAGATGTTACTGACTCAGTACAGATTGATATATAATTTTTTTGACATGGTCAAAGAAGAAATTTGTTTTGCTTGACTGTACATATTTGTAACACAGAATTTGTTTTTCTTGCTCTCAGGTGGGAGTAGGAAAGGTGAGAAAGAAGAAAAAAAGGAATATGTTCATTCAAAAATATTAAAATCTTAATTTTTACTTTTGCAAAAAGTATCATGAAGTTTTGTAAACTATAAAACAAATGTTCAAAGCATATACATTTATCTTTTATTGCTAATTGTCATTATCACTGTGTACAGTTAGGTGGCACAGTGGCTAGAGTGCCAGCCTGCCATCAGAAATACTCTTCTGTCTGAGTCAAAATCCAGCCTTAGATACTTAATAAGTGTGTGATCCTGGGCAAGTCACTTAACCTTGTTTGCATCAGTTTCCTCATATATAAAATGAGCTGGAGAAGGAAATGGAAAACCACTCCAGTGTCTTTGGCAAGAAAACCCTAAATGGGGTCATGGAGAGGAGACATGACTGAAAAATAATCGAAAAATAAATTATCTCTATACCCATATAATCCACATACTAGCTGCAAATTTTAAAGTCAAGACTATTCCTTAAAAGACAATTGTCCTTTTACATTTCTCTCCATTCTATTTAATTTAACAAATATTTATTAAGTGCCTATTACATGCAATTGCTAGGCACTTGGAATACAAATTAAAAACAAAACCAAAATATCAGTCCCTGCTTCAAGTGGTGTACATTTTAGAGTTTGACTTGGAAAAAATAAACATGGAGAGAAGCTGAATAGGGTATTTACATCTTCACTGAAAGTGTAAATTGGAATAGTTAGGACAAATGACATTGTTTAAACTCTTTAGTATATTTGAGAAAAGCAATCAATGGTGAAGTTAAAAAGAGTCTTTGACAGAGGTATACATTGCCAATAGATGATGACATTCTTTTTTCTCTTTAATAACCACTATGACATACAATCACAGTGAATTTGAAAGTCTTTGTTCAATAAATCCCCAGTGTAACCTACATCTTCTAAAGAATATTAATACTAACGCAAATGTACACATTTCTTTAAGATCTAAAAAGAATTTTCTTCACAACATTGTGAGACAAGATGGGTAGGTTATCTTGATTTTACAGATGTGGAAACTAAGTCTTAGGGTGCGCAACTTTCCCATAGTCACACAGCTAATAAATGCTGGAGTTCAAAGCTTTCTACTGCATCACACTACTTCTCATATTAATGTGATAAATAAATATCTTGGAAAAAATTTTTACACTTTTTAAGACTGCCACAGTTTCATTGCTTATCAACTTTTTACCATCTACTATGTTCATTTGTATGTATAACATTTAACAAGAACCTCAAGTATTCATTTCCTTAGCTTTGAAATTAATGAGATAGCTATAAATAATACAGACCTGGGGTTTTTATCATGGAGTGAAAATTATTCTGAGGTCATTTTAAAAAGGTCCAGTAAACTATCCATTTAAAATGGGGGCTATGAATAACCATATATTAGAGTTTTCTTTACTATTAGTACAGATCCATCCTTTTTCTACTTTTATCCTGTACAAAGAGTCATAGAATGTAGAGTATAAAAGAACCATAAAGCTCACCTATCTAGTCTAATACTGTCATTTTGCAGATGAAGAAACTGAGGCCCAATGTGATACAGTATCTTATCCAAGGTCATAGAGGTAGTGGGTAGATAAACTAGGATCTGAACTCAAATCCTTAGATTCTGCATCTCCTCCTCTTTGCATCATAACATGACATGTTTGGTTCAATAAAAAATTACCCTCCCATGGGACGGCTAGGTTGTGCAGTGAATAGAGAATAGACCCTGGAGTCACTAGGTCCTGAGTTCAAATCTGACCTCAGACACTTAACATTTACTAGCCATGTGACCTTGGGAAAGTTACTTAACCCCAAATGCTCTGCCCTACCCCCTCCAAAAAAAAATTACCCTCCCAAATTTGTATCTACAAAGTCACACCTTTTGCAAACGTAAAATTCTAGTTAGTAGAACTTTGATGAAATTAGAGCTACACTCACTCAACAAGCACCTCAAGGAATTTACATTCAAAGGAAAGAGACAATATGAATACATACACACATACATACATATGTATTCTTAATGAATTAAGAATTACTAAAAGGTTACTTTGGGAAAGTCCCCAGCATCAAGACTTCAGGTAAGGCTTCAAGTGGAAAGCGGCACTAGAGGTGAGCCCCAAAGGAAACCAAAGGCTCCAAGAGATCAAGGTGAAGAAGAGATGTGTTCTAGGCACAGGGGTACAGCCACTGCCAAACCCCAGACACAGGAGATGAAGTAACAAGTATGCAAAAAGCAAAGAGCATGGTAGATTCAGAACACAGTGTGAGCACAGGGGAGCAATGTGTAAAAAGCCTGAAAAGATAGGAAAAGGCCAGACTGTGAAGAAATGTAAGGGCCAATCTGAAAAGTTCATATCGTGTTTTAGGAAAATTACTTTGGCATCTGTGTGGAGGATGAATCCAAGTTAGGAGCAGTATTTTTTTGAAAGTTAAAATCAATGCAACTGGTGGATGGTTGAATGGATTGTATTACATGAATGTGTTATTATTGCAGAATTAGAAATGATGAACATGAATATAAATATAGAAAAACTTGTAAGAAATGATATAAAATAAAGCAAGAAGAGTCAAAAATGAATCTACACAGCAATATAAAAACAATGAAAAGCATCAGAATTCTGATCAAGGCTGTGAGTAATCTTGACTTTAGAAAACTCATGGGGAAACACATTTCTTCCTTCCTGCTCTTTCTTCCAAGAAAGGTCATAGACTAATATAACTATGCAATAACAGACACATCGCCTGTCATGGTCAAGGTTTCTGTTGCTTAATGATACTGTTTTCTTACAAGGAAGAGTTTTACTTCAGTAGAGAGGAGAAGGGACATTTTTGGAAGCAATTGTTTCAATACAATTTTTAAAACCTCTTTATAAGAGGTATAAAGGGGAAAATCTGAGAAAGATTTTAGAGGGGGAAATTCATAAGATGAAGAGATCGAGATTTTGAAGAAGTTATTTTGTATATGAAGGGTAAATTTTAGAGTAAGAGAAAGGTTTGTTTGTCAGGATGAGTTGATTAAGGGAAGATATATCAAATGTATATTATATAATTTTTAGTACTTTGGTTATATTTATATCCTGTTAAGTACAGTTATGTTCTATGTTTCAATTTTTTAAGTAGATAATAAATGGCTACTTGAGTGTTAGTGATATTAAGTCAAGTAAGCAGTACATACAAAGAAATGAAAAAGGAGCTTCAAAGGGCAAAAAGCTAAGGTAGGTGAAGTAGAAATTCATTCCCTTTAATAGGAGAAAAAATTAAGATAGTTGTAAAATACTGACTTTTTACTTCTGACAAGTTAAGGAAGGATGGGAAAGAGGTCTTAAGAAAAAAGAGGCATAAACTTCTTAGTTTCCAGTGTCTAAGCAAGAGAGAGGCTTAGAAAGTAGCCATAGATAAAACAATTAACAAATTAACTAAATGTTATAATAAAATTATACAATAAAAGCATATGATTAGTAGTGCAAAAACAAAGTTGAAAGGTACATTAATACTACTTGTGCTTAAAGGAAAATAAGGGTTAGACAAAGTGATCAACAATATGTCTTAATTTCTGACTGAATAAATTGTAAAAACAATTATACCTAGATAGTTGTATGAGTCTATTTCCCATTTTGAGTAAGGGACACTAGAGTGGTGTGTATAAACTAGATCAAATACACATACAAGAAATCCACATGAAACGTAGCATAATTTGCAAAGCACTGAGTGACCCATGTTAAAGTCAACTCAAAAAGAGGACCAAAAAATTGGGAAAGCATCACAAATGTCAACTTCAAAAAAGGGAGCGAACAAGAAAGTAACAGAAAGCCAGGTAGCACAGCAGTAAGAGTACCGGCCCCAGAGTCGGGATAACCTGAGATTGAATCCGGGCTCAGACACTTAGCACCACACCCAGAAATAACTGGCTGTGTAACCTTGAAAAAGTTACTTAACCCCAATTGCTTTAAAAAAAATAGTCAATGACTAGTACCCCAGTTCCATTTAATGTAACCAAGATTAAGAGGGAGGTGGGAAATTGGGAAAGAATCTTTACAACCTATGTCTCTGACAAAGGACTCATTTCTAAAATATACTGAGAATTGAGTCAAATTTATAAGAATACAAGTCATTCCCCAATTGATAAATGGTCAAAGGATATGCACAGGCAATTTTCAGAGAAAGAAATTAAAGATATCTATAAGCACATGAAGAAATGCTCTAAATCACTATTGATTAGAGAAATGCAAATCAAAACAACTCTGAGGTACCACATCT
The DNA here is from genome assembly GCF_028583685.1 of Petaurus breviceps papuanus. NCBI lineage: Eukaryota > Metazoa > Chordata > Mammalia > Diprotodontia > Petauridae > Petaurus > Petaurus breviceps. The sequence goes on along the minus strand of NW_027187332.1, from coordinate 9,158,853 downwards.
CACCAGTCAGATTGGCTAAGATGACAAAACAGGAAAATGACAAATGCTGGAGAGGATGTGGGCAAATTGGAACACTAATGCATTGCTGGTGGAGTTGTGAACTGATCCAGCCTTTCTGGAGAGCAATCTGGAATTATGCCCAAAGGGCTATAAATACTTTCATATCCTTTGACCCAGCAATACCACTCCTAGGGTTATATCCCAAAGAGAACATAGAAGTGGGAGGAAGACCCATATGTACAAAAATGTTTATAGCAGCTCTTTTTGTGGTGGCAAAGAATTGGAAATTAAGGGGGTGCCCATCAATTGGGGAATGGCTGAACAAGTTGTGGTATATGAATGTAATGGAATACTATTGTGCTATAAGAAACAAGGAGCAGACGGTCTTCATATTTACTTGGAGAAGCTTATACTAATTGATGCTGAGTGAGAAGAGTAGAACCAGGAGAAATTTGTACATAATTACAGACACAACGTATGTGTGATGACCAACTTTGATAGACTGGACTCTTTTCAGCAATGCAGTGATATAAGTCAATCCCAAAAGACTCATGATGGAGAGAAATGTGTGCATCCAGAGAAAGAACTAGAAAGAACTTATATCCAGGTGGAAGCAAAATACCTGATCTTTTTCCTTCTCTTGTTTGGTTTTATGTCCTTTTTACCATTTTTCATTCCATCTGATACAATCCATCTTTATGACCTGACTAATGTATAATGTGAAAGTATTTACAGATCCTATACTTGATATATGCCGCCATGGTGGGGAAGGGAGGGAGGGGGACAAAATGTGAAACTCAAGGAATTGTGGAATTGAATCCTGTAAACTAAAAGGAAACAAACAAACAAACAAATAAATAAATAAATAAGAGGAAGAAAAAGAAGAGGCAGAATACAAATTTCCTTGACTTTCATTTCTCACTCATTTTCAAGCCAAATGAAATGTTTTTTCAAATGTATTAAATGTCTATTATGTTCAAAAAAAAAAGGTAACAGAAAATGATACAAAGGAATTTTAAAATTCATGTGAAGGAACTAAGGTTTAGAATTTCAAGAGAAATGATGAAAACTGTGGAATTGAAGAGGATCTAGCAATATCAAATGTCAAGGAAGCATAAAATCTATCTGGTGCTGGTTATAAAATTTAAAAAGTAGATCAGTGGAACAGACACAAAAGTGAGCAAGGCATAAAAGTGAATGAACACAACAGTCTTTAATAAACCCAAGAACCCTAACTAGTGGTGCAAAAACTCCCTATATGACAAGCACTCTTGGAAAAACTGAGAAACAGTTTGACCAAAGTAAGATATTTCACAATGTATTATACAATAAGCTCTAAATGGATTCGTGGCCTAAAAACAAAAGGTCATGTCAAAAAAAAAATTTTAAATTAAGAATCTGAAATGTCAATAAGCACTTCAAAGTTTACAAAGCACTTTCCAAATTTTTTTTCTTTTTATGCTCACAAAAACCACAGGAAATAGGTGCTATTATTATTGAAATTTTACAAATCAAGAAAATGAGGCAGATAAAGTTACTGGCTCAGGATTACATAGCTAACATGTATCTCAGGCAAGATAAGAGCTCGGGTCCTCCTGACTCCAGGTCTAACAATCTAGCCATTGCACACTTTGACTAACTGAAAATAACATTAAAAAAAATCTTAGATCTATCCTCAAGAAGACAGTTCTAAAGCTATATCAAAGGCAGACAGCTTTGAATAAAGAAAGTCAAAGCAGCTAAAATAAGAAAAGAAGTTACCAAGGTAGGGAGTGAGGGTGGGAGGGGGAGCCATTGCCTAACAGTTAAGTGGTCAGAGATGTGAACAGTTTTCAAAAAAATTGAAAACTGTCAACAACCATGTGAGAAATCCTCCAAATCACTAAGAAGTATAAAATTAAACAATTTTACCTCACACTCATATTTCAAAAGATGGTAATTGAAGAAAATATTCAATATTTGGGGGCTATGGAAAGACAATAACATTAATATACTATTGGTGGACCTGTGAATTTGACTAACCATTCTTTTTTTAAAGCAATCGAGGTTAAGTAACTTGCTCAAGGTTACACAGCCAGTTATTTCTGGGTGTGGTGCTGAGTATCTGAGCCCAGATTTGATCCAGGTCATCCCAACCCTGGAGCCGGTGCTCTTACTCGCTGAGCCACCTGGCTGCCCCTAAGCAATTGGGATTAAGTAACTTGCTCAAGGTTACATGGCCAGGTATTTCTGGGTGGGTGCTAAGTGTCTGAGCCCAGATTCGATCTCCAGGTCTTCTCAACACTGGAGCCGGTGCTCTTACTCGCTGTGCTACCTGGCCGCCCCTGACTAACCATTCTTAAAACCAATTTGGAGGCAAAAAAAAAGTCACTGAACTGTTTGTGCCTTTTGAACATTCAGTCTCACTATCAAGCATATAACTCAAGGTGGGCAGGAGGAACAGGAACAGGAAAAAGACAAGTAGGAGGGAAAGAGAGAAAAGGGGGGATGGGGAGAGGGAGAAGAAGCTCATATCTAACAAAATATTCATTACACTTTTGTTCTTAGTGAGAAAAAAAATCAGAAATAAAGGGGATGTCCATAGATTGAGGACTAACTACACAAATTATGGTCTTCAAATGTAGATAAATATTACTGTACAGTAAGAAATGGCAAGACAAGGAATTCAGATAAACATAGGAAGCCATTTATTGACTGATAAGAGAATAAAGAAAGCCAGGAATACATTACATAAAATGACTATAATAATAAATAAAAGTAACACTAAAAAGGGAGCAAAACCCAAATTAATTGCAATAGACAATCTGGATCCTGAAGTACAATGATGAAGCATACATTCCTTTTAGAGAAGTGGATGACTGGTGGTTAGAAGGGCTAAATTCTGCATAATCTATCCAGTCACCTTTTTCTTTGTTAAAAGGGAGGGGTCAATGGCAGGAGGTATTGTCAGAAAATAAGATACAAAAATAAAAGGCATAAATATGCCTTCCTTCTTCTAAAGATATAAATCTACCAATCCATATGCTCCTTTTCTCATGTCTATAAAATCTTTATAAAAACAATCTATATAGCTATTTGAGACTGCCTTGAAAACATGTAAAGAGAAGAGACAGGCTTTCACAAAATTTTCTATTGCAGACAACATCTTTACAGTCACAAAATTGCCTAAAATGGCTTTCTTAGTTCGATTTATGTGCTTCATCATTTCATGGAGATAGCCCTGACTTTATGGAAATGATTCTTAGTTTATAAAAACTATGGCTGCTGAGTTTAAGCTTCAGTGGGTCTTACCAGGTTAGTTTGATTTCTAGTCAAGTCAACAAGCATTTATGAAATGCCTACTATGTGCAAGGCACTGTGCTAAAACACACAAAAAGTCCCTGAACTGAAGGAAATCATAGTTTAATGAAGGAGACAGCATGCACACATAGGAGCCTGCTGTGTTTATTGTTTATTTCAATCAGCACCAGGTCATTTGAAAACAGGAGCATCCTCAAGGACTTTGTCCTCAAGGACTTCACGACAATAGTTGACACTTTTGGCAAATATAAATCCCTCTGTTTTATACATGAAATTTCTCATAGAACAAAATGATCTTTGCGGTCACAACTGTCAGAATTGCTAAGGAACTAGGAGTTTTAAAACCAAATATACCATAATTTATATTATATGGCAAAAATACATAAGTCTATTTACCACATAACCTAGTGGAGAGGTCAGTCTTATAGTGAGGAAGACCTGGATTTGAGTCCATTATATTCTATATAATAAAATAAAATTATATTCTACATAAAGCATATTTATAATATATTATCTATAATTATATATAAATATACTATTACATATAAATAAATAATATTAATTATATGAAATATAATTAATATATTAACTTCCATATTATCTGACATATTTTCAACATCATGAGTTCTCTCATATTAATGAAATGGCAGGTTTAACCTCTTACAAAATAAAAAAAAGCATCAATATTGTTTCTACAAGATGTAGCTGTGTCCCTACAAAAAGGTCAACAATAATAACACCTCTCTATTTTGAAGTTTTTTTATAAAACACAAATTTATCCAATCAAATTAATTATGGGTAGTTAAGGGTTATTTAGACTTACCTAAGAGATGATTTTTTTTTAATGTGTGCATACACACACACACACACATACATATATTTGAAGTTAGGAAAAGGGAAAGGAAGAGGTGAAGTTTCTTACCTAATGATAAAGCACTGTAGCTGAAATTGAACTATCTATTTCAACCAGGGAACAAGTCAATTATGAAGCGGTAAGCTCTATTCCCTTCCATCACTCAGCAATAAAGCTAAATCATAAAAAGCTAAAATATTGAATCGGCAAAAGAGAAACTAAATAAATGATGCTTCAATGATTGGTTACACTCAAACAAGGGGAAAACCTTGCTGTTTCAATTAGAAATCTAAAAAAGTGATCTGGGGCAAGTCACTTCCATTTCAGTGGCCCTTAGCTTTCCCACCTAGAAAACCAAGGGGTTATGGCACTATGTGACCCTTAAAATTCCTTCCAGCTCAGGAATTCATCATCTTCGGATCCTATGAAATTGACCAGGCATCCAGATTTTAATTTTCTATCCTAAGTGAAGAAGCACCGCAGAACTTTGACCAAGATGTCTGATGACTTACTTGGGTGGGGTATGGCCCCCACAAAGCAATGATACCCTGCCATCATAAGTCAAAAGTGAGACTCCCTCATTAAGACCTTCACGCTATCATTTCTATTCCCATTTTCCCAGACATATATCCACACTAAAGCTACAAGAGAGAAGTTCTCTTTAATTTTCTTAGGGAGTTAGGGGAGAACGGTGGCCAACCCCAACCTCCAAAGAATGAGATGACTAACAATGTGACCAACGATGAGGATAGGAATAGAACAAACAATAGGAATAGGGACTAGACCTGTGATCTGAATGGAAGAAAGTTCCCTTCCCAGCTCAGATTGGCAACTTCTTTGCAACTGATACTTTTACATACATAAAGTAAAATGCATAGATTAAAAAGGAAGCCAATTAAAATAGTTATTTAAAAAAAACATTCTTGCATTCCAAATTAATAACCCCCTGAAGATATTGTGGTACATAAGTCATATATAACATTAGAAGACAAGATGTGGAATGGGTCACAGAGCAGTCAGACAAAGTTCTCAGGCAGAAACGTAACATAAAGCACAGGTTGAATTTAGATAAATAAAGAGGAGAGGGAAGGAAATAAGTATTTATAGCAACTACTATTTGCCAGGCACTGTGCTACCCACTTTTTACAAATATCTTATTTGATCGTTACAACAACCCTGAGATAGATTCTATTATTACTCCCTTTTTATAATTGAGGAGATAAAGTGATTTGCCCAGGGTCACAGAACTAGACACCAGCTTTGAACTCAGGTCTTCCTTACATGAGGTCCAGTTCCTTATCTACTGCTCCACCAGATGCCTTTTTCTAGGCATCCATCTCCAAAAAGACATTCAAGGAATGGAAAGAAAATCTGAATGAAAAGCATATGGAAAAGATAGTCATTTGGGAATGAATATGACTTAGGGGGCAGCAAAGTGGGACAGAGGATATAGTGCTGGGCCTTAAGGCAGGAAATCTGCCCTCAGACACTTATTAGCTGTGTGACCCTGGGCAAGTCACTTACCTCTGTTTGTCCCAGTTCCTTATCAATAAAATGAGCTAGAAAAGGAAATGACAAACCATTTCAATATCTTTGCCAAGAAACCCCAAATGGGGTCACAAAGAGTTGGACAAGACTGAACAACAACAACAACAAAAGGCAGTCGTTTGGGAATGAACAGGGCTTAGAATGTTATCTGGGAAGAGTTTTATTTTAGTTTGTTTATCTAGGATATTACAGAGAGTTAAAAATAAGAAGAGATTTTAGAGATCCAGGACAGGCAGAAAGAAAAAAAAGCAAAGTAAAAAGGCACAGGAAAATTAATTTACAGTGGGAAAGGAACTTAATGGTTTTCTGATCTAAACCCCTTATTTTGCAAATGAGGAAACAGGTTCAAGTAGATGAAGTGACTTGCTTGAAGTCACACAAGCATTAAATAGAAAAGTCAGGATTTGAACCTAAGCCCTGATTCCAAGCCCAGTGCTCTTTCCATTGTACCACAGAAACAAGCGCAACAATGTGAGAGGCACAGCCTTTTTAGGTGATTTGTCTGACTTCACGATGCAGGAGAAGAAAACGTGAACAATCTGAGGTGCAGAGAAGTTAGCCACACAGCTGGGATCAACGGCAGCATCTGAACCCAGGCATTCCTGACTTCAGGTCTGGCACTCCATCCATAGCACTACACTGACTCTAAGGAGGAAATCAGAGTCATCAGATTTGTTCACTGCGGAAACAGAAAGGTTAACTCCAAGAATGCAAGCCTGAGAACACTAAGAGAAGATAATCATAATAACACGAATGGATGAACCATGGCTAAGGTCAAGGTTCACTCGCCAATGAGAAATAAGAAAAGAAGAGACCCAACATCCCAGTAGAGAGTAAGCTCCTTAAAGCAGGAGCTGTTTATTTTTGTTTTCTTCCTGTGTATTCCCAATGGCAAATAATAGTCACTTAACAGTTGATTATTGAATTTCTTAAAATTGAACAACAGAAATAAAGAAAAAGGTAAACATAAAAGAGAACAAATATTTTTCAGTGTCACAAAGTCAATGTAGGGGGATATATCAAGGAAAGGATGATGAACTATCACATGCCAAAGAAAGGTCAAGAAAGAGGAAAGCCAAGAAAGATTATTTTATTCAGAAAGGAGGAAGTCGAGGCGGCTAGGTGGCTCAGTGAATAGAGCACTGGCCCTGGAGTCAGGAGGACCTGAGTTCAAATCCAGCCTCAAAAACTTAACAGTTACTAGCTATGTGACCTTGGGCAAGTCATTTAACCCTAATTTCCCTGCCTTCTTCCCTCCAAAAAAAAAAAAAAGCAAAAGGAGGAAGTCACCTATACCCTTCAATTAAAGCCCCATTATTGAAGTTATCCTAGCTCCAATAATCTCCCATTCCTTTTCAATCCCATAATACCCTCACCTTTAAACTCAACAAATACTACAAAGCTAGTTTCTTATTACAGAATCTTTAATTCTACCAGTATAAGAACAGTTAGAAAAACCAGGTCAGTTAGAAACAAAACATTTATCAAACTGTCTAGTCTTAAAAAAATGATAATGAGAAAGAAAAACAAGAGGCATCTACCCAAACCAACACAGTTACACAGGGACCTCTCTGACGAAGTCAGATCTTAAAATTACATATTTAAAATGAAAAGGATACAACCAAGAATGAATTCAAAAGAACATAAACCTGTTAGCAAGGCTGAAGTTTAGAATAATTCAACTCAGTTAACTTCTTTGCATGTGTCCTAGGTACATCCAAATACTGACTACTTTTCCCAAAATGACTAAAACTAGACATTTGGAGATGTTCCCAGGATTCCACTTCCCATGAGACTGTCCCTGGTGTTTAAAATGATTGTATCAGAAGGAGATGAAAGCTGGGAGGATTAGGAGGCCTGCCAATGGCTAAAATGTCTAAAACAGAATTAATCTTGTCCTCTAAACCCTACCTCACTCCCTGCCAAATTTCTTTATTTCTATCGAGTACCACTATCCTTCTAGTAAAAAGGTTCTAAACCTTGGAGTTGTCCTGGAGTATTCTCTCTCATTCTTCCCTATTCCCAACTAACCTCCCCATCCCAAACTTGCTGGTTTCCACAATTTGCTGGTTCTACTTCCACAACATCTCTCGTGTGCATTCCCCTTTTCTCCATTCACATAAACATCACTGTAGCTAAGGCCTTTATTTTTCATCTAAGACTATTAAACTAGCCTCCAAACTAGTATACCTGCATTCAGTCTCTTTCCTTTCTAATCCAGGCTCCACAAAGCTGATAAAATAATCTTCCTAAAACACAGATACAACTATGTCATTTCCTCATTTGAGAATCTTCAATGGCTTTCTATTGCCTCTAGGATAAAATACTATTTTATCCTAGATAAAAAAAACTATTCAGCTTGGCATTTAAAGCTCATAATCTCCCTCCAGCACAACTTTCCAAATTTATTTCCCACTACTCCCTTAATGTACTCTGTTGAAGCCAAACTGTCCTTTCTGCTGTTCCCCCACCTCAGTATTCTATCACTCACCTTCATGCCCTTGCAAAAGGCTGCTACCCATGCCTAGAAAACACTTTCAATTTCAGCTCATGTACCATCTCCCATGATAAATCTTTTCTGATCCCCTTAATTGTGAATTCTCTCTCTCTCTCTTTCTCTTTCTCTCTCAAATCATCCCACATTTATTTGTTTACAAACTATATTCAGTCCTGTTGTACTGCTACTCAAGTTCTTCCAAGGTTGCTGTCAGTGGGTACAGTGAGTATATAGAAAATGATACTACATCCCAATTCTCTAATGGGCCTTTGTTTCATAGAAAAGTCTGGAGTCATTAAAAACACTGCACAGATAAAGTGGGAACACATAGAAAAGAATTATGAAGAAGTAGGATAATTCAACAAATGAAAGCCTTTCCAAACATCTCATTAAAAAAAACCGTATTATGCTAGTAGATCAGAGGAATACCACACACAACATATCTTGGTTTGAGCATGGCATTTGATAGAGTATTACATGACATTCTTATAGACAAGATAGAGACATGTGGACTGGATGATAATAAAGTTAAATATATTCACAGCTGTTTGAATTACTATAACCAAAACAAAAAAAAAATCATTATTAAAGGATTAATGACAGCCTCAAGGGAGGCATCCGAGGTGTGTTAAGGACTTTGCCACTGACCCTATCTTATTAATCTTTTTTAATCAACACCTTGGATGAAGACATATTAATAAAAATCTTAGCTGACACAAAACTCAAAAAAAAATATTAATACAAGAGATTACAATTACACTGACTCTCATCGATTGACCAACAATGGGTCCCAGTCCAAACCCTACTTGGTCATTGTTTGGACCCTAATTAGCTCAGAGTAAATGTAAATAGCAATTGTTTCTGTTTTAGCCAGAAATCCTGAGAGTCTTCCCCTCCCAGACTGATTTTTTTTATTAGATAAAAAAGTCATTCTCTGCCCCATTTCATACCTAGCCTTAATCACTGAATGGGCATTGTCTCAGTCAAACTGAAACCTATCAAAGACTTGGGCTTAACAGGCCCAAGGACTCCCACTGCATCCAAGGCCATCTTTAGTCATCCTCATCCATCTCACTACTGGACCCAAAGGAAAAAGTAAGACTGGTGACTTTGTACAGCACTCCCTCACTTAAATACAATTTACTTGCATATCATGGCATCACCTCTCGAATGTCATGGTCCTCTTTGATAACAAAGAACAAATAACAGCAATTAATTAAGATGTCAAAATTATATTGGCAGATAGAAACAATAATCTGGAGCCAGGAAAACTAAATTTAACAGGCATTAGTGTATAATCCTGCATTTAGATTTTAAAAATCAATTGCATAAGTACAGGATACAAAGAATGGACTTGACAGCAGTTCATGTGAAAAATATCAGGAAGTTTTAACTGACTGCAAAATAAATGTACATCGAAAATATGATGTGACTGCTTTAAAAAGTAAGTACCATCTTAACATACATTAATAGAAGTATAATGTTAAGATCAATTCAAACATTTCTAAGCACCTACTATGTGCAAAAGCACTGAGTTAGACACTAGAGATACAGTTTAAATGAAATCAACAAGCATTTATTAAGCACCTCCTAAACACAAGGCACCATGTTAGTAGCTAGGGGCACAAAGACAAAAAACAATCAGTCCTTACCCTATAGAAAGAGATTTTACTTAGGATATGTAACATGGTATAATGTGAAGAGTGCTAGATTTGGAATCAGGAAAGACCTTGGTTCAAATCCCACTCCTGCTAAATGCTATTCACATGACTTTGGATAAGTCATTTAGCCTTTCTTAGTAATCATTGTCCTCATTTGAAAAATTAAGAAGCTGAACTGGTTGATCTTCATGGACCAAAAAACACATTACCTCAATTCTTAAAACAAAATGGCAGAGTGCCAACTTGTGCTAGTAACAAACTTAGTCGGACCAACACCAGATAAAGAATTAGCCAGACACATTAGGGTTATTGAAATAAAACAAGACCCAATATAACACAAGGCTTATTGGAACTCTCATGTATCTTGTCACCCTCTCCCATGAGACAGATGAAAGCATGTACAGCATTTCACATCACTCCTTTTTAAAGTGAAGGATTTGTCATGTAAAACATCAGGGACTGTAAGATCACAATGAAAGCCCAAAACAATTCACTAAGATAAAAATAAAACTGAGGCATTTTGATTCCTCTGAATATAATACATGTCATGGGTCCCCAACCCCAATTCAGTGATCAAAATATGTGGCAATATGGATCAAGCAGGTCCATAAATGCATTCCTGCCCTTGCTATCTCTAGCATGAAAGAAAGAACTTTTTTTGCCAAAAAAAAAAAAACTGGTATTGCCATACTCACCTCCCCCACCTCTTAGTGTGTGAATGTCTGTCCTGTCAACACTCCCAATTGCTGCTGTCTCTAAATTTACATTTTTACCTCTCCTGTCAACATGATATCTCAGAGTCCGAAGAACTGGTCACCCAATCCAATCCCTATATAAAACACGAGTCTCTTCTACAAAGTCCCAGATAAGTCATTATCCTAGCACCCATTGAAGAGAAGTTTACTATCTTTCAGGACATTCCATTCTTGGACGACTTTAATTATAAGGAAAAACTTAAAAATCCTGAGCCAAAATATGTCTCTAACTTCTATTTGAATGTTTCAACTAAATCCTTCTTCAGGAAAAATATCCCAAGGACCTCCAACCATTCCTCAGAGGACATGGTCCCAAGTTTCCTTCCCTTGTCTGTGGTTCCTAAAGCTTGATGTTCATAACCGAACTCAACACTCCACTCATCTGTCACCAACACAGAAAACAGTGAGGATATCACCTTCTTTATACTGAATGTCTGGCAGCCTAGTACAGTGGAACAACTGTTGCATTTGGACTCGGGACCTGAATTAGAACATCAGCTTTGCCATTCAATAAGTGTGTGTGACCTTGTCCAAGGCAGTTAAACCATCTGGATTTCAGCTTCCTTATGTATAAAATGTTTAAACTTTTAAATTAATAAAGAGATAGCATAGTTAATATAATTTTGTTTTTACTATATCAAACTTAAGATGCTTAAATAAAACCTAAAAGATTATAAGAAATCTACCATAACTGAACAATGCGTGAAAGAGAAACATTATTTGGTAAGGACTGGAGCATTTCCTTTCATTCAAAGGCATAATTTCACCACTGGAACTGAGACAATTTTCTTCAAACTAACATTTGTTCTCTTGATTACTACATAATATTTCACGGTTTCTAATTTGTGACAATTTAAAAGTCTGTCTAAAACCTCCAGTCACAAAGTACTTTTTCAAATCTTACCTAGCCTTTAATCACTGAATGAGTGTTGCCTCCGACAAACTGAGACCTGGGAAAGATCTTAGCTTAAAAAGGGCAAGGTCCTTCACTGCATCTGGAGCAAACAACAGTCATCTTGACCTTTATCTTGTCACTGGACTCTGACTCTGGAGGAGAGAGTGAGGCTGGTGACTTTTCGCACCTCTGCCTCACTTAAATTCAATTCACTTCCAACTTAAGGCATCACCCTCCTGTCGTCATTTGTCCTCTTTGAGAAGGAAGGATGAACAACTATCAAAAAGAGCACAAAGACTGTGTCTTAGGGGAAGAAGCAATGGACTTGGAGACAGGAAAGATCTGGATTTAAAGCCCAACTGACACAAACACAAACTGCAATAATAGAACCGTAATCTCAGTTTTCCCATTTTCTCAGTTTGTAAAACGTGGGCAATTTTAAGCAAGATACTAGTTATGTAGGCTATTATTCTTAGCTAATTACATATCTTCCTATTCTGTACTCACAGCTGTAGTTTTTATTTCAACTGAGCAAAGTATATTACACTGAGCCCTGTTAAATTCAGATATTCAAACATTAAGATTTTTTCAATCTTGATTTTGTCCTCTAATGTTCTCTAAAAATCCTATGCAAATTTGTGTCATCCTCAAATTTGACAAGTATGCTTTTATCCAAGGCATTGACAAACATTGTTTAAAACAATGAGGCCAAGGACATAGTTATGTGCAAAGGCTAGAGACCACTGTCCTGGATGTCAGCCATATATTAATCAGTCTTCTTTGGTATGGCTATTCAACCAGCTGGTTAAATCTGTCTCTAACTGTGCTATCATCTAGTCTGCATCACATCCTCTTAATCATAGGATATCAAACATCTTCTTGATCTCCAGATATACTGCATGTACAGAAATCCCATCATCCAAATATGATGAAAAAGAAAATGACATTAGTGGGGCATCACCTGCTTTAGTGAAGCAACGCTAGCTCTTGGAGATCTTTTTTTCTAATTTCTCAAAAACCATCAGTTTAATAATAAAACTCCCTGAGCTGTACTTTACATAACCAACTTCCCTTCCCTTTTTGCAAATCAGAAAATTTTCTCCATTCAGTTCCTATTCAAACTTTTCAGGAACAAATCCATTACTGATAATATAAACTCACTCCAATCAAGAATAAACTACTTCTATGTTTCACTAATTAGAGTAATTGCATGTAATACATAAATCTCTTTTTGGAACAATGCTCAAAACTCTACCAACACCAACCCAAATTAGTGGATAAAGTGGTATTTCCCTGAAACATTCAAATGGATCAGTTATCTCACCAGTGTGAACCCTGCCCCAGTAATAGAAATCACAATCCATCTATGCCTGTCTGCAACCCTTTTTCCATGTCCTCTTGTAAGGTTCCAGTCAATCAACAAGCATTTATCAAGTGCTTCCTTTATGTTAAGCACAAAGCTTTGAGGGTATTCCTTGCTTTTTCCTGACAGGACAAGGATACCAATGGAACAATGGGCTGTCCATCAATTATGGCTCACTCTCACCAAGTGACTTGTCCTCATTCTGTCATGGATGTATGTCTCTGATGACATCTTTTAGTCATTTTTCCCTGAATTCATGTATGAAATGTGCTGAAGCCTGTTGATACAAATGAGAGTAATCATCACTTTCAATTCTTCAAAGAGAATTCCATGACTCTTGTTCATATGACAATACCAGAAGAACACTGCTTTAAAAAGATGGACCTTTGATTAAAAAAGAAGTTTTGCATCATTAAAAGAATTTTATGGGGCGGCCAGGTAGCACAGCAAGTAAGAGCACCAGCTCCAGTGTCAGGATGATCTGGGGATCAAATCCGGGCTCAGATACTTAGCACCACACCCAGAAACACCTGGCCGTGTAACCTTGAGCAAGTTACTTAACCCCGATTGCTTTAAAAAAAAAAAAAAAAGAATTTTACAATTTCCCAAAAACAATTTAACCTCCTTCCTCACCTGTTCAATTATGAACCCAACTCACTGCCCCTTTTCAGTGTCTATCCAACAAAGGTAATTGATAAGTTCTAAAAATTGCCCATTCAGTGTACTGTAGTGTGGACAAAATACACTTTTCATCTGCTTGGTTCTTCCTATGTGGATAATTTGTTTGAGTAATTATCAATGTTGTCTGTAAGACAGAAAGGTTTCAGGGGCTTGCAGCAATCAGCAGAATGTTACCTATGTAAGGGAGGAAGAATTTGGTGTCTCTCTCCCAACTCTGTTGATTTAGTCACAGGATGTAATCAAAGATGAGGGTGTCTTTATCATTAACCTTGTTAACATATTAACACTTCATCATCTGTGATTACATCCTGTGACTATCACCTGAGCTTGCAGGTGGGGGGGGGGGGAGAGTGAACCAAATTTTCCTTCCTTTACATTTGCTAGCAGAAATATCATAAGAACATAAAATTTGTAGTCAAGCTTTCCTTTCTGAGACTCTGCATTGAATATTCTCCATTTGCAATGAACAACATGTTTGGCGAGCAGATACCTGTCTATTTTTGGTCTGTTTGATACTAATGAGCAGAAAGTCAAACATTATTGCTCTTCTATCATTAAAGGAAATTTTATACATTTTTTACAAACTCATGGAATCCTTGAAGGGAAACCTTTAAGGTAGTATTTTGCCCTATTGAATCATTTTTAAAATATATATTTAAGAAATACATGTGACATATTATATCCTCTTCGCCTTTTAGGCAATTATGTGACGCTAAAAAAAAATGTGGCCTTGTGTGGAATATCACTTGCAAAAGCCTACCTATTTTTTCTAATACCCTTAACTTGGATATCCTCAATGCACAAATAGATTCTCACAAAATTTGTATATAATTGATAAAGTAGGCTTATGGATTGGTAGTTACTGGTATTCTCTCAGGCTCAATTTTGGGGAACAAAAAAAAGGTCTCAGTTCTCCAATTTTAGATACCCTGAGAACTAAATCCCCCAGTGCCTCAAAACAGTATCTTTTCCAGCATGGACCTCCTAGCTCTAGACCAGCTAATTTTCCCATCTTTGCTTACTTCAAAGCTATTTCCACTCTTTTCCTATGATGTTAGAGGACAAGTGTTATGGCTCTATTTTTTATGGTAAAAAAAACAGTTTCCTCCAACAGAAAACAATTTACAGACCCATTCACTCTTCTATTTGTTGGTTTCCATCCAGCTGTGGCCTTAAATGCCCTAGGTATGACTGCCTATTTTTTTCACACATTTTTTTTAACTGGTTTTTCTTTCTCATGCTTCTTAAGGTTTTATGAAGCTATATGACTATATGTGACTATATGACTATATGACTATCTTCCAGTATCCTTCCGAAAATTTTGCAAAACAGTCTTAACTAGTGTTGCTTTGACTACCACAACTCTCTACCCAACAAGTAAGGAAAAAAGGTTTTGTAACTAAGGCAGTTTTTAAGGATATTTTGTTCTCTTGATTATGGCAATTGACTTCTGTCAGTTTTTGTGTGAAATTGAAATAATCAGTGTCCTTTGTTCCATCCATTTCCCATTTTTCAACATTAATAATTGCTTAAGTAGGTCAGGTTATAGTCTTGGTTACATATCACAATCTTTTTTCTCATTTTTTTTCTTGTAGATTTATATTAATCTTGAGCTTTCTTCTAGTAAATTGATAGTCTAATTGTAGATGCACTGGCAGGTGATTCAGGAATTATTCCCACATAAGTAATAAGTGGTTTTGCTTATCTTTTAAAACTATCAATTTCCTCTTTTTTGTAATATTACTCAATACTTTCCATGTCTAATGCCTAATAAGTCTTTTCTTAATGAAAGTATTCATGATTTACAGTCATGATGCTTTTGTGTAGTGTATCAGTTTCTTACCTCTTTCCTTCCTTACACTTGAACACTATTTTCCAAGCATATTGCTTACTATCCTTTTCAATTCCCACCTTTCCAATCAGTAATTATGTGCTTATAGCTTCTATACAAAGCGTTTCTTGATCCCCATCAGCTGATAGTGCCATGCCCCTAAAAATTACCTTAAATTTATTTTGTAAATTTTTATGTGTATATATATATGTACACACATACATATGCATATATATGTATATACCTATGTCAATAGAAAGATATAGATTTATAGTTTCTCCCAATAGAATATTAGCTGAGGGCAGGAATTGTTTTACCTTTGCTTTTATATGCCCCAAAACTGGTGCCTCCTAACATAGTAGGCACATAATAAACATATATTGATTGATTGATTGATTGATTGAATTTGGAGGATTTTGTGAAGTTCATTGTAGAATTCCTCTACCTCCTATTTCTCTGCAACATATGGTAGTGCATAAGCTGCAAGTATTTTCATTGTGGCCTTTTTTCAAAAATATATCATGAGCACGGCAATATAAGATGATCAAATGTGCCATGAAATTGTGCACCTTACTGCCTTTGTACAACAATAAAATCAGTCCCACCAATTCTTTTATTTATTTCTCCAAAAATAACTTTTGAGCCATCTTTCCAATTAGTTATAACTTCCTAACTGTATTTTTATTTCATTGCATAGCAAGAGTATCAAAATTACTATGACTCAGTTCTTCTGGTAAAATAAACAAGGACATATAGAATACCAATAACTAAATAAATGTTTTATTGACAACCTAAAAACTGTGATTCTTAATGCAAAGTGACATGTTGAAGACAGGTGAAAAGGTAAGTTCAGGATCTAGAGAGACTGAATCAATGAGACATTTATTTTATTTTATTTTTTGCTAATTACAAACCCTCAGTCAGGATAGATATTGATAGATGGAGTTCTCCAGGTCCTTGCCCACAAGGACATACATAAGTCAATGACAATAACAGTACTCCTAATAACAAAGAGCAGATTAGATCCAAAGAGCTATACTTCTTGAAATTGTTTCATAACAGATTCACCAAAAAGCAGTACTCAGTACCCTTAGCTAAAGGCTATGCATATTCTTTTTTTAAAAAAAATTAACTATCATGGGACCTAGTCAACCCTTAGGGCCCATGACATGGGCAGAACGAGTAATATCTGAGACAGAGGTGGGGAACCTGTAGCCTCTGGCCACATGTGGCCCTCTAGGTCCTCAAATATGGCCCTTTGAATCCAAACATCAGCAAAGGAGTCACACTTAAGGACCTAGAGGGCCACATATGGCCTCAAGCAGGTTTCCTACCCCTGACCTAAGACATTCTACTCCTTGGTTCAGTCTTCTTACAGCCACACAAGGACTGAACCCACATTTTATGCTGGTAAAGGACCAAGAAGACCACGTAGGTTCTCATAAATAAAATTCTCAAAGGGAACAATAAATGCTCCCTCTAAACAAAGAAAAAAAAAACAATCACAGCCAAAACCACAATAACTCAGCCCCATCCCTCTCCTCCCACACACATCTCAAATCACCAGAAGGACAGCAACTAGGAACAGAAATTCAGATTCCAGAACCAGAAGTACATGTTTGCCCCAAAATATCTACAAAAATATCTAGTGTCAGGAGCTAAGGGTTTAAAATCCTCTTGCTTAAAATTTGTTCCTATGCCTGAAATATATTACCTTCCTCTCACTTTGCTTCCTATTGCATATTCCCAGTCCACTGGACACCGCCTTTCCCTTTGGAGTCCTTATACTCTTAGGTGAGTGAAATCACACTTTCTGGTCCAGAGTGTAATCATCTTCAAATTTCTCTTTGACAGCCATTACTCATTCTTTACTTTTATCCATGGACTGAACAAAAAAAATTTAATTAGGCAACACTCTCCCCTGGCTCCCAATAAACTTCTCCTTTATACATATTGAACAAGGTCACTCATACTCTTCCCAAATAATCAAATTTCTCGATTTATCCTTCTACAGTCAAGCCTTCCTTGGCTTTCAGGAAGATGATCTGCTCAGACTATATACAGGGAAAGGTAAATGTGAGAGTACAACAACTTACATTTGTCTTAGGAGGAAGGGATGAGCATTCAGTGTTTTTAATATCAGTCTCACAATCTCCAAGGTTTCCAGACTATAAACATAACTATCTTCCTAAAATTGAATTACATCAGTGCACCTTCACCATCACCATTTTCCCCCGGAGGGAGAGGGAGAAAGATACCCACCAACCCCACATTTGATATTACGTATTTAGACCATTCTTACTTGATGCTCAAGTGATGCAAAGTCCCTTAATCAGAGTACATAAAGGTGGTAATAAGGAAGGAATACCTAATCAGCAAGCAAGCACTGACAGGGCCCACCAAGAACACAAGGATTTTGCATCAACAAAATCCCATCATGCCTGCTACAAACAGAGTGGTCTCCTTCATGGCCCAAACATTGAACTTTCAGGTTCCCAACCATTATGTTCAACCCACAGCAACAAGTCATTGTGGGGAGAGATTGTCTGGGGATAGATGAGGAAAGTGAGGGGATGTACATTAAGAAAAAGTATTATAATATTAACAATATTACTGTGAAAGTTTTGTTTGAGGCAATACTATGCCAACTATCTACTATAGTTAAAACTGAACCTTCTCCTAAATAAAGGAATTAATCTTCTAAATGGTTTAGGAAATCTCAAAGCAGCTTCATTTTCATTTGTTTAACTCAAGGTTATCTATAAATGGCATTATATCCTATATATAATATAAGTGCTACAGCTTAGTAAATTACTATTGTTTTTCAATAACAGAAAACTGAAGATTCATTAGAACAGAGTGAAAAAAGTTACAACCTGTCTTTTCAAACGTGTTAGTTTGTCATTACAAGCATATCCTGAATAATAGTGAATCAAGGAATTTTTTAAATTTTTAATGGTATTTTATTTTTCCCAATTGTATGTCCATTTTCAGAATTCAATGCTTTAATCTGCATTGAATCCATCAGCTCTTTATCTGGATATGGATTCATCATGCGTTTGTTTGTTTTTTTTATTTTTTGGTCTTTGTTAATTTGTTTGTTTACTTTTAGTTTACAAGATTCAGTTCCACAATTCCTTGAGTTTCAAATTTTCTCCCCCCCTCTCCCCTACCCCCCTCCATGGCGGTGTTGGGGGGGGAAAACGGGATCCCGATAGGTTCAACAGGGCATCTGGAAAGAATTCAGCTCAGCCTTTCTTGGAGTTAGAGTTGAGAAAGTTTATTAATACGCCATTACAGCAGGCAAGAGTCCTTTAGGGGACCTGAGAGTGAGAGGGGTACATGCTTTTACTTTTAAAGGGTAAGGCTGCCATTGTCTGGGCTCACCGGAGGGAAGGGACCTCAATGCATAGATAGTTTAGATAAGATTTGGGCCAAGCCGGAGGAGACATGAGGATTTGGGCCAGACTGGAGGAAACATGAGGGGTTAAGGAGAACAAAGGATTCCCAAGGTGTTGCCTAGGCCTAGTGAGGATAGGGGGAAGGGGCAGAGTCGGAGGTTGGGAAAGGAATTTTACAGATAACAATTTTACAATACAAATTGCAGTTACAATTTCACAGACTGGTTTCACAAGTTGGTTTCACAAATTGACCTAGACCCCAGGTACCCCATCATTCCCCCCTTAAACAGATGACACCCAAATTCATTTGGGGGTACAGGACGATGATCTCAGCTTCCCGAGCTACTTCCCGCTGGGGAGGGGCGAAGAGCTTTCCCTGCCTCTCAGGGTATCATCGTTCAAGGGGTGGGGTCCGTGGCCAAGGTCCGGAATTTGGCCAATGCCAGGTCCAAGGGGTGATGGGTAACGACTTCAGGCAACAGCTGGTACTCAGCCTGTGCAATCATCTGCAAGTGGAATGCACTGAGCCTAGAAGAGACAAGCTTAGCAAGAAGGTTAAGCAGACAAGGACCAAAAAGAAGTATAAAGACTATAATTAGGAATGGGACCAAGAAAGGAGCCAGTATAGGGAAAATCCAGGACCACCATGAGTTAGAGGAGGAACCTGGTACATTAAGGGTTTCATGAATTTCTTCCATCCAGTTAGCCTTTTCCAGCATATTTTTGGTGCGGAGTTCTACCTGTCGGGAATTATTGATATACATGCAGCAGGATGTGTTAGCTAGGGCACAAACGCCTCCACTAGAGGCCAGCAGATAATCTAAGGCTATTCTATTGTCCAGGACCACATTGGCCAGGGAATCCAGAGACTGCTGGATTTCCCCAAGGCTAAATGCATTCTCTGTTGCCAAATGATGCAAAGCTACTGTCAGGTTTGAGAGAATGCGTTCATGTTGTAAATGTCCATATCAAGGCATGAGATATTCTGATCCCTTTTTAAGATACCAAAGAACACTATCCAAAAAGCCTCGTTTAACTCGTTTTAAAGGAGAAGTGCCTTGCTTAGTGACATTATAAATAGTTAGAGGGGGTGCGAGAAATCCAAGAGTGCACATCCCATAGCTCTTGTAAGGGGTCAGACACCTAGTAGCCAAGACAGCAGGTCTTGGGTCCTGCCAGGTGGTGGCATTGCGCTGTACATCGTCCCCAGAATTCATAACCTCTGACCCACCCATCCCACAAAGAAAGGAATATCCTTGGGGAGCACAATGGGGCCCGTTCGTAGTAGGCCTTGAACATGGAGGCTCCATGGGTCAGTTAGATTGCATGACAAGGTTCCCGGCAGAAGAGTCACCTGTAAAATGTCAACAAGGGTTTTAAAGCTGGGGGAAGCAGTATCATTATGGTTCAAATGAGAAGGGAAAGCCTGGTAAGGAGGGCCCACCAAGAGGGTGGTAGGTGGGAACCGATCATAGGTACAGGTAGGGAATGTCCCTTCCTCACAGGAGGTGCAGCTGGCAGTGGTGAAGTTTCGAGGGTACTTATTACTATAAATGTCCTCACAGACAGAGCAGCACAAGAGGCCAGCAGAGACTTTCACAAACCCTCCCCTGACAGGAGTCTTCACCTGTGTGGTAACTGTAGAGCTAAATTCCCAGAGATGAGTGTAGTTGCCTGCTGGAAAGCATGGAGTAGAGACAGATAAGTTAGCCCATGCAGGGGTAGCCACTATCAGAGGGGAGGCAAAGACCTCCAAAGTGGTTACCTCCGGCAGAGGGGCCCTTGCAAAGACTGCCTCCAGTCGAAGGCGAGGATTGCCCTGTGGGTGGGGGTGACATACCCAACAGTCCTGGGCTCCTCCCTTACCCACAGAGTTCCCCAGTTTGATTAGGTAGTTGTCTTCCCACTTCCTAAAGGTAAAGGCGCACAAGATATGAGGGAGAAGAAAGAAAAGAGTTAAAAGTAACATTGCTAGGGCAAATGGCAATTACAAAGAGGCTAATACATAAAAGGAATAGGTCGAATATGATTTCACTTCCTTCTATCCACCTTCTCGTTAAGGGTTTCTCTGGAACAGCAGTTTAAGATCGTCTATAGGGTCACAGGAGTACTCTGGAGGCCCTGTGGGGGAGGCAAGAGGTGACAGTGGTTTAATTCTAGAATTATGGGTCCAGCTAGGGAGGCCTTCGAGCTTCACTGCAGTGGGAGTGGTAAGAATAACTCGGTAGGGTCCCTTCCAAGTGGCCTCTAACTGTTCTCCCTTTTGATTTTTCCAGGACTTTAAGTAAACCCAATCCCCAGGTTGCACGGAGGTAGGGCAATCCACTTTGTCGCTGGAAGGTTGGGGGAGATACTTGTTAGCATATTCTGATAAAGCTTTCCTAACGGCACCTAGTTGGGAAGCAAATTGAGTGACCAAATGTTGTTCTGGGTCTACCAAGATATCTGATGTCAGGAAGGGCCTTCCGTACTGGAGTTCAAAGGGGCTTAGTTTAAGGTTTTCCGGGGTGTAATTCGAACCCTGAGTAGACCTATGGGGAGATTAGTCACCCAGTCATTTCGAGTCTCAATGCACAATTTGGTTAAGACATGCTTGAGGGTGTGATTCATTTTCTCCACTTTCCCTGAGGATTGTGGATGCCAGGCAGAGTGAAGGTGATAAGTGATTTGCAGTGTGTCTGCCACAGCCTGAGTTATTTGGGAAACAAAGGCAGGACCATTATCACTTTGTAGGGAGCTGGGAAGGCCAAACCGAGGTATAATTTCTTTTAGTAGGACCTTGGATACTTCTTGAGCCCTTTCCGTTCTACAAGGGAAAGCTTCAACCCAGTTTGTAAAAGTGTCAACAAAGACCAAGAGTAATTTAAATCCCCTGCACAGGGGCATGTGGGTGAAGTCTATTTGCCAGTCTTCCCCTGGATAGGTACCCCTCCTCTGAACAGGTTTTAACAGGGGAGGTGGCTTAATTGCTCCCTCAGGATTCACTTGGGCACAAGTAGGACAAGCCCGGCAAAGGGCATTTTCCCCCAGATGTGTGGCCTGATGTAAACTCGACAGCAACTTCCACTGGCTTCCCTCTGGGATAAGAAGTTGGCCTGAGGGGGTCTGAAACCACCCAGAGGCGGAGAGAGTATATCCCCTCTCCTTAGCGAGGGTCTGTTCCTGGGGGCTGTAAGAGGGCTTAAAGGAGTCAGAGATCTGCGGCACTAATGGGGCTATCAGAGTCAGCTGGCGGGCTGCTTCCTTAGCTGCAGTGTCTGCCAGGCGATTCCCCACAGCCTGATCTGATTCTCCCTTTTGGTGGCCCTTGCAGAAAATAACAGCCACCTCACTGGGTTTATGTACAGCCTGGAGAAGTGTTAAAATCTCCTGGGCATGTTTAATAGGAGAATTCTTTGCTGTCAGATATCCCCTTTCCCTCCAAATTGCCCCATGAGCATGCAACACATGAAAAGCATATTTAGAATCAGTGAAAATGTTTAGCCTTTTATTTTCCCCTAGCTCCAGGGCTCTGGTGAGTGCTATCAGTTCTGCCTTCTGGGCAGAAGTCCCAGGGAGCAGGGGCTTGGCTTCTATGGTGCAGTTTAAACTGACCACTGCATACCCTGCCCTCCTCTCCCCTTGATCTACAAAACTGGAACCATCTGTGTACCATTCTTCATCAGGATTAGGGAGAGGGGCATCTTTAAGATCCTGGCGACTTGAGTGTACTGAGTCAAGGGAGTCCTCACAATTATGAATAAGGCCTTCTGAAGGGGCCGTGTCAGGGAGAAGAGTTGCCGGGTTGAGAGTATGGCACACTCTGAGAGTTAGGTCAGGGGTGTCCAGGAGAAGGGCTTGATATTTAGTAAGCCGTCCACTAGCTAGCCATTGGTGACCTTTGACTTCTAGGATGCTCTGGACTCGGTGGGGGGGGCAAAACTTCTAAGGGCTGGCCTAGTGTGAGTTTAGAGGCTTCCTTAATTAGGACAGCGGTAGCTGCTACAGCCCGGAGACATGAGGGCCATCAAGCAGCCACAGAATCAAGTTGTTTAGAAAAATATGCCACAGGCCTGGGATCAGGTCCTAGGCGCTGAGTTAAAACCCCCAAAGCCTGACCCCTCCTCTCATCTACATACAATGTAAAGGGTTTTTCCAGATTCGGCAAAGCCAGTGCCGGTGAGGAAGTCAGTTTAGATTTCAAAGTTTTAAAAGCTGTGGCCTGATCAGGTCCCCATTCTAAGGGAAGGGTATCAGGCCCTTGAGTAGCTTCATAAAGGGGCTTAGCAATTAGTCCAAAATTAGGAATCCAAACTCTACAAAATCCAGCCATGCCCAGAAAAGTACCGAGCTGTTTCTTAGTGGCTGGGACAGGAATAGACAGTATAGCCTGTTTCCTCTCAGGTGTTAAGGATCGAGAGGTGGGGGTTAATTCATGACCCAGATATTTAACACTTTGGCAAGCTATTTGAGCCTTAGACAAAGAGACACGGTACCCTCAGGCCCCTAAGAAATTAAGAGTCTTTGTGGTGGCCCTGAGGGATTCCTCCTTGGTAGGGCTACAAATAAGAATATCATCCACATATTGTATCAGGCTACTATTAGGCAAGTCCAGGTCCCGAAGATCCTTCCCCAAGGCTTGACCAAATAAATGGGGACTATCCCGGAACCCTTGTGGCAACACAGTCCAAGTTAACTGGCACGAAATTGATTTCCCAGGGGGAGTCCACTCAAATGCAAAAATAAATTGAGAGTCCTCATGGAGTGGTATACAAAAGAAGGCATCTTTAAGATCTAGAGTAGAGAACCATTAGGTACCCCCTGGGATTTGGGCCAGAATTGTATATGGATTAGGCACTATGGGATGAATGGGAATCACAGCCTCATTAACTGCCCTGAGATCTTGAACCATGCAGTACTCCCCATTTGGCTTTCTCACTGCGAGAATTGAGGAGTTACATGGGGACTGGCAGTAAACAAGAATCCCATACTTTAGAAATTTGTCAATCAGTGGTAGCAGTCCCTCTCGGGCCTCAGGTTTAATTGGGTATTGGCACCGGTGGGGGTATACCTTAGGGTCCCGCAGCCGGACAACAGCTGGGGTGGCATGAGTAGCATGTCCAGGAATTCCCTGGTCCCAGACATCAGACTCAACCCCCTCCCATACTTCAGAGGGAACGTGGCAGGGTTGAGTAAGCACAGCCACGAGGGATGGAACAGGCTTGATTAGGGAGAACTGGCTACCCAATTTCACCATCAGATCTCTCCCCAATAAAGGGGCTGGGCAGGAGGGAAGAATAAGAAAGGAGTGTTCAAATAACAAATCCCCATACTGGCAGGGCAGAGGATATGTCTCTCGACAAGTCCTCACTTTTCCTTCAATGCCCATCACCCGACGGCTAGAGATACGGGTAGGACCAGAATATTGTAACAAGAGAGAGAAAGCAGCGTCAGTGTCCACCAGCAGGTTAATATGCTCACCGGAGACGTCGATTTCAGCCCAGAGCTCGGCCAATGAGATGGAGAAGGTGGGAGCTAAGCCGAGCCCCGGGCCCCGTCAAATCAGGCCTGGAGAGGACTGAATGACTGGGCACTGGGGAGAGGCTGCTCGACCACGGGACTCACCGGCTGGGCCTTTCCTTGGGCAATTCCTTCTCCAGTGGTCCTCACTCCTGCAGTTTGGGCATGGTCCTGGAGGTCTCCCCCTGGAAGCAGCTCTAGTAGGGCAGTTACGTGCCCAATGACCCTTCCTGTTGCATCGGAGACAGGCCATCTCACCGCTCCCAGTATTAGGGGTGCTGCTAAGGTTACTGGTCAGGACCGCAGCTAGAAGCTGAGCCTCCTCTTTGTTTCTGGCCTTTGCCCTACGGTCTTTTTCCTCTGCCAGTGCTAGGTCTCTGTTATTAAAGACTCCAAAAGCTGCCTCTAACAATTCGTTCTGAGGTGTTTGGGGTCCCATAGCCAATTTCCCAAATTTCCGTCTGATATCTGGGGCAGACTGATTAATAAAATACATGGCAAGGATGGTTATCCCCTCAGGAGAGTTGGGATCCAGGTTAGTAAAGCATTTTAAGGCTTCTACCAACCGGCCCAGGAAAAGGGCTGGGTTCTCATCAGCACCTTGGGTAATTTCCCTGAGGCGGTCATAGTTCACAGCTTTTTTAAATCCTACTTTCATCCCTTCTACCAGACTGAGTATCAGATGGTCTCTTTTCTCCCTGTCTGCAGTTACTTGATAATTCCACCCAGGATCTGCCACTGGGACAGCTGTGGCTCCCAGAGGATACCTGCTGGGTGAGGAGATGGCCATATCATCTCCAAACTTCTGGGCTAGTTCCCAGATTCTCTTTTTCTCCTCTATAGTACAGCAAGTGGAGAGAATGATGTTAATATCTCCCCACGACAAATCAAATTGGAGAGAAATGTCTCTGAACCCTTCCATAAACTTAGTGGGGTTCTCAGAGTACCGGCCTAGCTTCTCCTTGATCTGGGAGAGGTTAGAGATCGAGAAGGGGGCATGGACCCTAATCATTCCTCCAGTTGAATCAGGGACCTCTCTCAAGGGGGCTATGGTCGCTGGAAGTAGGGGGTCCAGTAGCGTCCCTCCGGTGGAATTTGCTGCTTCCTTTAGAGGATCCAGCATGGAGGGCATGGAGGAATCAGGGGCTGTAGGTGGAGAAGGGAGATAGGAAGTTCCACCCCTAGTAAGGGAAGGGCTGGGAGGAAAGGGATTCCCTTGAACCAACTTCGCTTGCATAGGTCTAAGAGACCAATGTGCAGGTGGATCTGGCAGGTATGGGGGAGGAATATCCTTTAGAGGTCTGCTAGCTTCTCGGCATGGGGAAGGAGCAGATGGACACGATGGAGAGGGACCTGGAGGGGGGGGGGAACCCGCTCTCGGAGCTGCTATTGGGGGTCCAGAAAGAAAGGGATCGTCCAGGAGGTCGATCGAATTCCCTTTTGCTGGGGTGAACTTAACTAGAAGAACTCTACACTGTTTTCTTAATTCAGTGTTCTGAGAGAGGGACATAAAAGCCTGGACGGAGGGAACTTCAGTGAACTTCCCTTGTTGGTGGCATAGCAGATCAAGCTGCAGTATGGTGTTATAGCTTAAAGTTCCGCCAACAGGCCACTTTTCCTGATCCCCCAAAGTGTATTGGGGCCAGGCAGTGTTACAGAAAAATATGAGACGTTTTTTCTTGAGGTCTTGAAGACCGAGTTTGTTCCAATTGTTCAAAAGACATCCTAGAGGTGAGTCTCGGGGTATGGAGGGAGACTGACCCATCCTTTCCCGACTCCCAAGTCAGAATCACTTGTAGTCGTCTGCTTTTCTGTGACGTCTCACGTGAAAAGCCTTGCCTAAAAAAATATGTGTATATTTTTTTAGACGCGGAGACACTTGTCCCTAGACAGGGCATCCCCCATCCATGCGGGATGTGTCCCGGTTCTATTACAAATAGCCCGGATCTCCCGGGTCTATTAAAAATAGACCGGATTCCGGTCCCAGACTGGAATCGTCCAATCAAGTCTTCCTAGGTGCTTGAAGGACCCGAAGTACAGGACGAGAGGGAGGAGGTAAAGGAGCTTACCAGAACTCCAAGAAAGCTTGAGACCACAGACTCTCCAAACTGGCTCGCCAAAATGTTGGGGGGGGGGGGGAAACGGGATCCCGATAGGTTCAACAGGGCATCTGGAAAGAATTCAGCTCAGCCTTTCTTGGAGTTAGAGTTGAGAAAGTTTATTAATACGCCATTACAGCGGGCAAGAGTCCTTTAGGGGACCTGCGAGTGAGAGGGGTACATGCTTTTACTTTTAAAGGGTAAGGCTGCCATTGTCTGGGCTCACCGGAGGGAAGGGACCTCAATGCATAGATAGTTTAGATAAGATTTGGGCCAAGCCGGAGGAGACATGAGGATTTGGGCCAGACGGGAGGAAACATGAGGGATTAAGGAGAACAAAGGATTCCCAAGGTGTTGCCTAGGCCTAGTGAGGATAGGGGGAAGGGGCAGAGTCGGAGGTTGGGAAAGGAATTTTACAGATAACAATTTTACAATACAAATTGCAGTTACAATTTCACAGGCTGGTTTCACAAGTTGGTTTCACAAATTGACCTAGACCCCAGGTACCCCATCAGCGGCATATAGTCAAGTATAGGATCTGCAAATACTTTTCACATTAGACATTAGTCAGGTTATAAAGGATTGTATCAGACGAAACGAACAATACGAAAGAGGAAACAAAACCAAACAAGGAAAAGAAAAAGAACAGGTAGTTTGCTTCAATCTGGATTCAAACTTTGTTCTTTCTAGTTCTTTCTTTCTCTGAATGTAGACATCTCTATCCATCATGAGTCTTTCGGGGATGACTTATAACCCTGCATTGCTGAGAAGAGTCCAGTCTATCAGAGTTGGTCGTCACACATATGTTGTGTCTGTAATTATGTACAAATTTCTCCTGGTACTGCTCTTCTCACTCAGCATCAGTTCATATAAGCCTCTCCAGGTAAATATTAAGTCCATCTGCTCCTCATTTTCTTATAGCACAATAGCATTCCATTACATTCATATACCACAACTTGTTCAGCCATTCCCCAATTGATGGGCACCCCCTTAATTTCCAATTCTCATCATGGGTTCTTACTATTTGTCTTGGATCATGGTGTTGCTGACAATATTACTGATACTGTGCAATGTTTTCCTGGTTCTGTTCATTTCACTTTGCATCAGATCATACAAGTCTTTCCAGGTTTTTCTGAAGTCTGCCTGCTCATTTCTTATTGTACAATAGTATTCCATTACATTCATATACCACAGCTTGTTCAGTCATTCTCCAATTGAGAGGCATCCCCTCAATTTCCAATATTTTGCCACCACAAAAAGGGTTGCTGTAACTATTATTATATTGATATCTTTACTTTTATCTGTCTCCTAGTTTTGGTCATCAATGGCCTTTTGCTTCAATTGTATGGCAAATCTTTTTTTTTTTTTCTAATTTGCTATTGATTTTGATCTTCTCCTCTGACAGTATATTTTGGAATGACTTTCTAACTGGTAACTTTCTTTTTTTCTTTACAGCTTTAGTAAATATCTTTTAAGATACAATCAATTTCAATTTTTATGAGATGTTATGTTATTTGGTGCTTTTTATGTCCATCTTCTTGAAGAAAGATTTTGTGCTATCTAGGTGTATGGATTTGGCATTATCTATAAACATTTGACCTTATTTCTTTTTCCTAAACCTTATTTTACAACATGTCTCACCCAATCATCATTCATTACCACCTTTTCTCTTTTTATGATCTCTTTGGGATACAGACCTACTAGTGGTATTCCTGGATTAAAGTTTATGTACAGTTTGATTGCCCTTTGGGTATAGTTCCAAATTGTTCTCCAGAATGTTTGAATCAATTCATAACTCCACCAACAATGCATTAGTGTCCCAATTTTCCCACATCCTCTCCAATATTTATCATTTTCCTGTTTTGTCATATTAACTAATCTGACAGGGATGAGGTGGTACCTCAGAGTTGTTTTAATTTGCATTTTTCTCATCAAAAGTGATTTAGAACACTTCATCATATGACTATAGATAGCTTTGATTTCTTTATCAGAAAACTGCCTGTTCATATCCTTTGACTGTTTGTCAGTTGGAAACAAGGAATTCTTTTAAATTATATATTTTTTTGACCCAAAAATCTTCCCAACCAACATCCCACACAGGCATCCTTCACAAATACCTATTCTGATGCTTTATTTTGGTCTAGAGGTTTGACCTTGATCTCAAAGACTTCAGCATCAGAGCAAAAGGTCTTTAAGTTTCTACAATCATATGAAGTATTCAAATATGCAACAAGATGATGTATGCTTTCAAAAATCAGCTCAGCTAAATGCAGCTAGGCTCATCAGAAGTAGGCTGACAACTGCATCCAATTAAAAAAAAGAAAAATAAATAAAATTATCCTCAGTCCTATGAAATTCCTGGTGGAAAAGAAAGCAGGTGATCCTAAAAATCAAATATCTTTCATATTGTCTCTTAAAGATTTTGTTAGTACTGGTACTCAAAATCAAAGAAGTTTTCCCAGTGACTAATGGAAGATTTGAATTATATTAATCTTTATATTCTCATTATAAATAAAACTGAATGACCAAAGGAATTTGTAGATAAAGAGAAGCATGGCTCACAAGTTCTGTTTAGAGAGACAAATAAAAAAGAGTTGGAGAATTGATTTTTCCACCTGCCAATGAGAGGAAAGAAATATTAGTTTATGGGACACTTCTTCATCTCACATTGCAGCACTCAAGATATCATTTGTTTAAAAAATGCAGTTCATGTGCCCACATTTGTTGTAGAGGACAAGTAGATAGAGAAACTCCATGAAGAATTTATTAAAAAGCTGCAAATTAAATTAATTTATATTTAAATATCTCAATGCAAAAGTGGTAATGAATGATGATTGGGTGAGACATGATGGAAAATAAGGTTTAGGAAAAAGAAATGAGGTCAAATGTTTACAGACAATGCCACACCCAAACACCTGGATAGCATAAAAACTTCCTTCAGGAAGATAGACATACCAAGCACCAAATAACATAACATCTCATAAAAATGAAATTGATTATATCTTAAAAGACAGTTACTAAAGCTGTAAAGAAAACAAAAAGCTAGTTACCAGTTTGGAAGTCATTCCAAAATGTACTGTCAAAGGAAAAGATCAAAATCAATAGCAAATTAGAAAAAAAAAAAGATTTGCCATGCAATTGAAGAAAAAGGTCATTGATGACCAAAACTGATAGAAAAAAGTAAAGATATCAATACAGACTTATCTTTTCTGAAGAAAGTTTAGCCAAAATAAACTGATCAACATAATTTAAGGACAAAAAAGCTTCAGCCAGAACACATTTATTCTCCTTACTAAGTGGGAAAAAATGAATTACTCTTTTCCCCCCAAGAAAATACCAGTTTAGAGAATAAATGTTTTTGCAAACTCTTATAAGGGAGAAAGATAAAAACAATATGATCAATATCACCTCCTAAAAATAGTGAGTAGCAGTAGAGGGAAAAAACAAGCTTGAAAGAAAACCAGAGATTCAACTAAGTAAGATCATTCCGAGAGGATTTAAGGATAAAACTCAATAGAAAGCAATGAATACATTTTTTAATGGGAAAGATGTGTCAAAATTTCTAGAAATAGACTTTTCCCAGTAATGCCAGTGTAATCACCACATGTGGACCCTCATATTCCCCGTGTGCCACATGAGGAGGTAGATATAAAACTAAAGAAAACACAGATGGCAAAAAGCAGTTGGTCTACATCAAGTATACTCAGAGAAGATCCATGCTGCTGTTTGTCAGTTTTGAAGATCTTGAAAAATCAATTCTCAAGATGTATGAAAGATAGGGAGAGATGAAAAACTTGCAAAATATTTACATATTACTAAGAAGGAATTGTAGAGAAGAGGATATATAAAAGATTTCAGAGATGTATGATTTGAAAAGGAGGTGGGTGGACATGAAACTAGAGTAAGGTATAACTGGATAGCCTACATGCTCCATTGTTATCCAGGTTATCCAAGAGAAAGACTTCCAACACATTGGGTGACCTTGCTTGGGTGTATACCTGTAGTAGCACACGGATAAATGTCACCTCAGATGGACACATGTTATTAGGTTTCAATGTATGTATCTGTGGAGGAAGCACCTACCCACACGGATAAAATTACAGATTCATCAAAATGTCTTTAAAGAAAGTTTGAGTGCATGAATTCCCTTCATAGAATCCTCAAATGTGCATATCCAGCCCCTGCTGTGAAAACCTCCAATTGCTGTCCACATCATTTTAATGGTATAACCACTAACAGCAAAAACCCTCACTGTAGAAGTCCTTTTTCATGGGTGGCCACTACTTAGATTCAAAATATATAAACTAATCCCTACTCATTAGCCAAAATAATTAGAGGGGTCACTTTAATTACACTGCACCAATGTAATGCATATTATTTAAGTCATGTTACTATAAGTTTACTGATATTTTTAAAAACTAAGACATAGAAAAGGTTGCACTTAAGACTAGATAAATTTGCGTAAGAATATAATTGCATTTCAACCCCAAGTTCCTTTGTTAGACTTTACACAATATTAACAGAAAAGGATGCAATGATCATAAAAATGAGCTGTGACTTCACACCAAGCACCAAATTTCATCAGTTAGAGCTGGAGGGTTGAACAAATAAACTTTCAACCAAAGTGCTTTTCTTATTTTTCTCTCTTATTTTTTACATTACCAAATCTAATATGATATTCAGAATCGAGTCATTCATAGATGAAAGCCATTCACCTGCCAACGAGGGAGCGCCATTAATCTCACATTTGAGCACATGCAGCAGGCTAAAATCACAGCATTAAGAGGGTAACAATCATTCTATCCCCAAAGGTGAGTTTCAGGTTGTTTTTCTATCTGCTTATTTTTCTCATAGAGACCCAAGCCCATTTACAAATACACACTGCCACTGCTAATCCTTTCCAAATAGATTGCTGGTACAAAATCAAAACCGAGAATAGAAAGGATTGTTGGCCATAGAGAAAGGGCTCTTTTACATTACAACATTTATTGTTACTTTTCAGCCTCATATTGAAATAAAACTCCTGGCCAGATAGCTGAGGAAGCACTAAAAACCATTCTGCATCTTTCTATGCTCATTTGAATATTAAACTTTTCAGTGATGATTAGCTTCTGGTCCATTTTATTCTTCTAAAATTAGGTAACAAGCATATTAGAGTTTGGAAATTATAATACAATTAATTAGTGGCATGAAATGTTTACCTTAATAACAGATGGTATTTCTTTCTCCTTCCTCCCCTAGGGTCATTACTTTATTAGGTCAGATGACTTACAGTTTCACTCCTGACTTGCAGGATAAAGGGTAAAGGCAAGGAAGAAGCGATCTTCCTCTCTAAAACTTGAAAACCCTCAATTACCATAAAATGTGATATGATATTAACAAATTAGAAACCACAGCATGGAAATTTTATTTCAGGTTTTTATACTTCTTTATTATTTGATATCACTGTTCAGTGTCATAATCTCTTTAAAGTTTTTTCTTTAATACATCAGTAAGAAACTATATCTTTCAGCATTGAAATGTATTTGAGATGTATTTTCTTTAATACATCAGTAAGAAACTTATCTTTCAGCATTGAAAAATTCCCTATAAAATATGTACAAAAACCTTGAAACATTTATACCTGTCAAAACATAAAGATAAAAGCTTTTTTATTATAAAGTTGTTTTATAGCAATTAATTCTAGAGACTTTTAACTATAGAAACTGTGATATTCTTTGGGCTTGGATACAAAATAGTACCCATAAAGTCAGCACTGATTTCTATGCTCTGTGTCTTTTTTAGTATTATTCCAAAATCTCTAACCTTTTAAAGTTTATCAAAAATCTTTTTAAAAATAAATGGCATCTTTCAGAGTGAAATTTATTCCAAGCCCCATGAGAACAACTTCAACTTTTAGACTGTTAATCCCTTACATTTTATTGACCTACTTCAGTTTCAGCTCATTAAATACAGAAGTTTTCAATGATCAAAAGAAAATGAGTTAAATGTAACATACAGGGTAACCTTATCAAATACAAGAAAAGTTGTTGTTTGAAACTCACCAAAAGGATCTTTACAAATGTTTAGTGTTATAAATACATCAACAATTTTTGCATATATTGGTAAAAATGTAAATACATATAACATATATGTAAAATAAACAGGGAAAAACAGAGATCATGCTGAGTCCACAAGGTATAATATTTACAAAGCACATACCACCAGCTTTCTATGATCCCCCTTCCCTATTCTTAATGTCCCCTAAAGAGATTATAGTAAACCAAGGTCTTTTGTTTCTGAACAACAGGCAAAAAAATATTGGAGCTAACTCCAAATAAGAAATGCATTTTCATTCTTATGTAGAATTATGAAAATTTTTCTATGAATAAATTTGGATGGATTTTAGAAAACTTGCCTACCAGCAGAAAGATCCAACCAGTTCAAACCTTAGCTACTTCCTTATGCAATCTCTTGAGTAATATAAAATTGCCATTTTTAAAGTAGAAAAAGTAATTTTATTGAAAGTAGTTTTATAAAAGTTGGAACCCATGGTCCAGAAATGAATCTCTGGGTTTTTCAATGATCATGCTCAATCTTGAGGATTTCTCAACAATTGTCTCTTTGGCTTGTTCCTCCTCTCATGCTTTCCCCTGGGAATTTCAGCAATTGGCTCAGGCTGTCCCCACCCAGTTTTCCCAAAAACAACCAAATTTGGCTATATGACAAAAATTAATGAACTCTGAACTCCTATCCAAGGTCTCGGGGTAACATAACACTAAATATAGAATAGATTTTATTCAACCCCATCTGAAAATTGAAAGGACTTACATTTAAGCCTATTATAAGACAATATAATTCTCCTGACTCACCAGAGTGCCTCCACTTTCCCCAGAAACATATAGGGTTCACTAGATTGGACTACCTTGGATTTTTTGTTTATTCAGTTGAGTCTGACTTTTTGTGACCCCACAGACCATCGCATGCCAGGCCCTTCGATTTTTACTATCTTCTGAAGTCTGTCCACCCTCACGTTCATTGCTTCCATGACACTATCTATCCATTTCATCCTCTGTTGTCCCCTTCTCCTTTTGCCTTTAATCCTTCCAACATCATAGTCTTTTTCAATGACTCCTGTCTTCTCTTTTCATGGATGAAGTAATTAAGCTTCAGCTTCAGTAGCTGTCCTTCCAATGAGCAGAATGAATTCATTTCTTCAAGTATTGACTGATTTGATTGCCTTGCTATCCAAAGGATTCTCAAAAGTTTTCTCCAGCACCACAATTCTGGATGGCCTCCCTCAAAAGGAGAAAGAATTTAGGATAGTTAGAAAGACATGTTATTTTTTTATTTGAACATTTATTTTTTGAAAGAGGACAGGGGGTAAAAGAACATCTGTGTGAGAAACATTGAGAAAGACAAGAGAATATCAGTAATTGGATAGAAGCACAGATCACTATAAAAGGATCTAAGAGAAAAAGAACTAAATGAAAAATGCATCTCATTTATTTATAACCATTTATGCAGACTTCAATATGTGATAGGTGGAAAAGTCTGATAACTAGAACTTTGGGGTAACTAAGACAATTTTGCATCTATCAGTGGTAGATCTGATAGAAAGGTTAATTGTGATTTTACATCCTAAAGCAGAAGTGAGATGCTTCACACTTGAAGGTATGTGTGTGTGGAGGGGTGGGGGGGAGGCTTTCCTTACTTTGGGGTAGGAATTAACAGCTAGAATCAATGACCAAAGACAAAAGCAGAACAGAGAAGGAGAAGCAGATGAAAAGAGAAGAGCAGCTGCTTCTAACTCAAGACCAGCAAAGATCAGATGAGTGGAAGAATGTAGACTTTGAAGCTACTAGAGAAAAGTTCTGCTGTCTTAAAAGAACTGATTAGAATAACTAAGAATCCTATGATGCTTGAAGGAGCTAGCTAGGGAAAGGAAACATGGGCAGCATTGCTCTGTATTGTCACCTTACTCATGGTAAGAGTTTAGTGATCACAGAAATTCCTCACGCACTGAAAGTGAGTGACAGCAACATAACCACCCTTTGGGGAACCAGTCAAGGGAGGGTTGGTGCCACACCTCTTGCTACATAAGCATTTCTCCCTTCTAGCAAATTCATCTCCCCCAGAACCAACACATACTTCCAGATTCCTAATGCTATTCTGTGTGACACCCTTCCCACCATATAAGTAAGGGTAAAGTACTTCAGTGACTAGAAAGTCAATGCCCTGTCTCCTAGATAGGTATAATCCATACAACTCACAGTACCAGAGAAGGGTAGTTAATCAAGTTTCCTCTTCCATATAACAGCTCTTTCCTTGCCTTGTCAGCTGAAGCTTCCACTTAGACTAAGAACTCAGTTGATTGACTTGCCGAGATTCACACAGCTAATAAGTGTCTGAGGTCAGATTTGGACTCAGGTCTTCCTGACTCCAGGCCTGTACTGTATTACCATTGCACCACCTAGCTGTCTCACCCAATGTTTAACCCTATTTGAAACAAAACATCAGATATTAGAAATAAGAGAAATGATTTTTAGGTTATAGATCATGCTAAAATTATTATAGAAATCAACTATATAGGGTGCCCCAAAAATCTTCAAGCTTAACTTGAAATTACATAAAGATTTTTGGAATGCTTTATATAAATATTTTTCAAAACAAAGCTATTACCTCCAGAAAACAGTATATATTGACTCTAGTAAAAGAGACCCCCTCCTGGATTAATTAGAGGTCGGTTTTTCTTTTTTTCCTTTTCATTTTGGGGAAAAGAGTTATTAGCACAAAGGAAAGAGAGGAAAGGGATGGGGAACTCAGAGCTCTCAACTAAGAGTGTATTGGGGAATAGGGAAAACAAAAGAGTGCAAATACTCTTAATTCTTTTATGAATTTGCTGGATGGTTTTGGAAAAGTCACTCCACCCCTCTCTGTTCCTGTTTCTTTGTGCACAGAAATCAGAGAAGGTGATCTCTAGGGCCCCTTCCAACTTTAAGAGTGTACAATTCTAAAGCTTTTGATCACTAATGCAGGTCAGGGGAATTTCTTTCCACTTTAAATCCTTTTAGTCCAAGGATTAAAACAAAAGATCTTACGGTCAATCATGTCGATGTTTAAAGAAAAAATGGAGTCAGGAGAGCAGGGTGATAGAGTCCAGTGTAAGAATACATAGTAATTAGTAAATCTTCAACTACCTTTCAATTTTGAGCTCTTTGGTCATGAAGTGTTATCATCCAAAATTATGGCAATAACTTTAAAGTTAAGTCTATAAAATAGTGTATGAATTTTTATTTGATATTCTTGGTGAATGTGGATAGTATACTCTACTTTCTGAAGACTCAGAAAGAGGTGCAGGAAAACAGATAATCTAGCAGACATGAATATTACACTCTTATTACAAGTGGACCAGGAGTGGTTCCCTGAAACTTCAGAAGGAAAAGTAGAGACATAAAGTTAGATGGGGCAAGAACAGGCAAGGTATGAACTGTGAATGGCTAATGGGAGCTGCCAGAGCTGCAGTAATGTGAGGACAACTATCCCTCTCAATGTGCCCCTTTATTCCCAGGACCTGCACCACTATAACTCCTACCACCTCACCCCCTCCCCAACTTCCACCCACTACTCACTTTGAGAGACTAAGAGACAACTTCTCAAGTGAGATAATTCTCTTCTTGGTTGTATGTGCTTCCATCTTATCTCATCTCCATAACTACCCCAATTACTGTTTTACTACTTGCTTTGATAAATATGTATGCACATAAATAAGTATGTGACTGTCTTCGTGTAATGAATCTAGTGGGAGGGAAGCTAATATGACCAAGAGTGAGTTGTTTCCCTCCCCTTTGAAGTGACTAGGATAAGTGGCTTTTATACTGAACCCCTCAAAAGAGCATCATATTCCTAGACTGCAAACGGCTGATGTATAATAGACAGACTTAACTCTAGCCCAATATCCCTGATGGATAGGAAAATGAAGGACCGAGCACCCAGTCATAGCCACAATGGTCCCACATCAGCATTAATTGCTCTTCCCAGGGGAGGACTGCTGCCACATATCTATCCATACTATATATCTCAAAAATCTGAATTACTTTTTTGATAGTTTTGGCCTTTTTAAGTTAAAAAAAGTAAATATCTTCTGGTTCCATACTGACTTCCTGTGAGAATTCTGAGCTAGAGGCATGGGGTATTTATACCTAGTGTTCATTTCTATCCCCAGTATTCCATTTTGCTAATTGTAGAAATTCAGAGAAATGGAGAAAATGCACTAAGCCAAACAACAAGGCTATCTAAAAAACATGCTCATTAAGCATGCCCATAGGTCATACTGAAATGAGGGAAATAAGAACTGAACTTTGGAGTCAGAAGAAACCTGAATACAAATTCTGCCTGTGACTTATTAGCTATATGACCCTAGGCAAGTCAATTAACCTCTCTGGGCCATAGTTTTCTCATTGGTGAAAGTGATTATAATACTTGTAGAACCTACCTCACAGTTTTATTCTATGAATCAAGTGAATAAATGTAGGGCATTTTGTGAGCCTTTGTAAACCTTAAATCAAAATCAGCTAATACCTGGAGTCAGGAGAGTGAAAGTTCAAATCTGGCCTCAAACAATTAATTACTAGCTGTATGGCCCTGGCCAAGTCAATAACCCTCTGTCTGGCTCAATTTCCTCGATTACAAAATAAGGATAACTTCCAGGGGTTGTTGTAAGAATCTAATGATATAATATTTGTAAAGTATTTAGCACACGGTGTCTGGAACTTAGTAGGTCCTTAATAAATGTTCCTTTATCTTTTTCTGTGTGAATAAATAAACTTGGTTAAATAAGACTTTTCCATTTTTCTCCTATTGTGAATTAAAATAAATGTTGAAACATTTAATACAATTGTCTTTCACTAATATCTACAAGCTCATATTAACCATATTTAATGAAAACTTTCCTTACTATATAATTGAGAGCTATTAATTAATCATTCCACTTACACAATAGTATTGGAACTATCAAGGAATTCATGCTGGGTCTCCCAACTATCATCTGAAAAACTGCAAAAAAAAAAACTATTTAGATTTCAAAGAGATTTCAGAAATTCCAGGGAGCAGGCTGAGGTATATGATAAATTATACAGAATTTAATAGTCAAGTGGATCTGTGACCTCATGCACTTGGATATTCCCTCCAAGGATGCAGAATTCAACTTCTTCATGCCTGTTCATCCTCTGCATTCTTGTCCATGTCTTCCCATAACTTCACTGGAGGGGTCTACCCCATGGGATGAAGACCCCCAACCCTTTCTTCTCATGTCACAAAAGAACATCTGAAGAGCACCTGAGCTGTCCTGTCCATGACAATTGCAGTCATTCTCAAGGGTATTTGTAAGGAACAAACAGGATTTCACAAACAATTTTTCACAATCTGTCACTTTTTGACCATTTTGCAATTGCCTGAAATACATAGAGAATTCAGAATTCTACCATGTTTATTTTTTATTGGTTATGATTAAAGACTCTCTTCCAACAATATGTCTCCCAATCTCTCTATCAAAATCATTTGAGCATTTTTTCTTTTTTTGTTAATGCTTTATTAACTAATAGTTTACATCATTCATTTCCACAAGATTTTGAGTTACAAATTTTCTCCCCATTTTCCCCCTACCCACCACCCCAAATAGCAATCCCACTGGATATCTCCTCCTCTAATCTGCTCTCTCCCATATCTTCTCCTATACCCCCTCTGACTTTCCAGTAGGGCACGGTGGATCTCTATGCCCCAGTACCTATATATCTTATTTCCAAGTTATATGTAAAATAATATTAATAATAGTATATGTATATATATACATATATATATACATATATATTTAAACATTTGATTTTAAAACTTTGAATTCCAGATTCATTCCCTTCCTCCCTCGTCACCTACCCTTACTGGGAAGATAAGCAATTCAATATAGGTTGTACATGTGTAGCATTGTAGGAAAAAACATTTCCATAGTAGATATACTGTAAAAGACTGACTATATTTCCCTCCCTACTATCCCACCTCCCACTTTTTCTATTCTCTACTTTGATCCTGTCCCTTTTCAAAAGTGGGTGCTTCCAAATTCCCTACCCCCCAGCCTGCCCTCCCTTCCATCTTTCCCCCTCTCATCACCTTCTTCCCCCCTACTCTTCTGTAAGATGAGATACCCTATTTAGTGTGTATGTCATTCCCTCCCTAAGCCAAATTCAATGGGAATAAGGTTGACCCATTCCCTTTTGCCTTCCTGTTCTTCCCCTCCGTTGTGACCATTTTCCCTTACCTCTTCTATGTAAGATAGTTTACCCCATTCTGTCTCTCCCCATCTCCTCTCATTATATTCTTCTCTCACCTCTTAATTTCACCTTTTAAGTATCATCCCTTCCTAGTAAATTGGTCTATGGCCTCTATGTATACCTGTACACATATATACATACATTCACATGTGTATTCATATGCCCATATATCATCCTATATAGACATATGTATGTATATGTGTGTATGTGTATATTTCTATTCCCTTCAACTAGTCTCATACTGAGAAAAGGTTTATAAGTTACAATTATCGTTTTTCCATATAGGGATACAAATAGTTCAACTTTGATAAGTTCTTTATGATTTCTTTTCCCTGTTTACCTTCTCATGCTTCTCTCTCTTTTTTTTTATAAGCAATTGGGGTGAAGTAACTTGCTCAAGGTTACACGGACAGTATTTTTTTGCGTGGGTATTAAGTATCTGAGGCCAGAACCGATCATGGGTCCTCCCAACTCCAGGGCCAGTGCTCTTACTGTGCCACCTACCTGCCCCTTCTCATGCTTCTCTTGCTTCTTGTATCTGAATGTCAAATTTTCTATTCAACTATGGCATTTTCATTAAGAATGCTTGAAAAATCCTCTACTCCACTGAATGACCATATTTTCCCTTGAAACATGATACAGTCAGTTTTGCTGGGTAGGTGATTCTTGGTTTTAATTCCAGCTCCTTTGACCTCCAGAATATCATATTCCAAGCCCTTCTATCTCTCAATGTAGAAGCTGCCAGATCCTGTGTTATCCTGATTGTGTTTCCACAATATTAAAAATGTTTCTTCCCAGGACGGCCAGGTAGCACAGCAAGTAGACGGCTCCGATGTCAGGATGACGTGGGGATCGAATCTGGGCTCAGACACTTAGCACCCACCCAGAAATACCTGGCCGTGTAACCTTGAGCAAGTTACTTAACCCCGATTGCTTAGGGGCAGCCAGGTGGCTCAGCGAGTAAGAGCACCAGCTCCTGTGTCAGGATGACCTGGGGATCAAATCTGGGCTCAGATACTTAGCACCACACCCAGAAATAACTGGCCGTGTAACCTTGAGCAAGTTACTTAACCCTAATTGCTTTTTTAAAAAAATGTTTTTTCCTGTTTGCTTGTAATATTTTCTCCTTGATTTGGAAACTCCAGACCCTGGCTATAATATTCCTAGCAGTTTTCTTTTGGGGATCTTTTTCAGGAGGTGACTGGTGGATTCTTTCAACCTCTATTTTTCCCTATGGTTCTAAAACATCAGGGCAATTGAAAATTTCTTGAAGGATGATTTCTAGGTTCTTTTTTTGATCATGGCTTTCAGGTAGTCCAACAATTTTTAAATTCTCTCTCCTGAATCTATTTTCCAGGTCAGTTGTCTTCCCAATGAGCTATTTCACATTGCCTTCTACTTTTTCATTTGTTTGGATCTGTTTAATAGTATCTTGATTTCTCATAAAGTCACTAGCTTCCATTTGCTCCAATATAATTCTGAAGGAATGATTCTCTTCAGTGAGCTTTTGAAATTCTTTCTCCATCTGGCAAATTTGGCTTTTTATGGCATTCTACTCCTCATTGCCTTTTTGAGCCTCTTTTGCCATCTGAGTCTATTTTTAAGGTGTTATTTTCTTCAGTCTGGTTGTTGACTCTCATTTCATAATTTTCTTGCATCATTCTCCTTTCTCTTCCCAATTTTTCCTCCATTTCTCTTATTTTATTTTCAAAATAAGTTTTAAGGTCCTCTATGGCCTATAACCAGCTCGTATTTTTCTTTGAAGCTTTTTGTGCAGGAGTTCTGACTTCACTGTCTTCTTCCTATTCCATGCTTCAATCCTTTTTGTCCCATAAATAGGACTCTAATGTTGGATTCCTGTTTGCTTTGCTTCCCTCATTTGCTAATGTTGCCACTCAATTACTTTTCGGCTTTTTGTCACAGTAGGACTCTGCTACCAGACCTAAACCATATACCAAAATCAAGTCTAAATGGGTGCATGATCTAGGTATAAAGGCTGATTCTGTAAGCAATCTGGGAAAGCAAGGAACAGTTTACCTGTCAGATTTGTGGAGAGGGGAAGACTTTATGACCAAACAAGAATTAGAGAGTATTACTAAATGCAAAATGAATAATTTTGACTACCGTGTTTCCTTGATAATAAGACACTGTCTTATTATTTTTTTTTGGGAAAGAAAAACACCAGAGGGCTTATTTTCAGGGGAAGGCTTATGTTGTCCTGCCTCAGCTCTCCTCTGCGGCACTGCTCTCAATGGCGCCAGCAAGCAAATCACTGGGGAAGAACAGGATGATGCGCTCACTGCTGCAGCTCTGATTGGATGCAGCTCGGAGCACGGCGTGCGTTTCCCGGGGGGGGAGGGGGGGACGGTGCATACAGAGGGTACCGTAATGTAGCATATAGCACAGGGGGTCACCTTCACTACAGTAGCAATCTCAATAGGGCTTATTTTCAGGGGAGGGCTTATTTTAGAGGAATCTTACACAGTAAGGGAAGGGCTTATTTTCGGGATAGGTCTTATTATCGGGGAAACACGGTACATTAAATTGAAAAGCTTCTGTACAAACAAAGCCAACGTAACCAGGACTAGGAGGAAAGTGGAAAATTGGGAAAGAATTTTTATAACCTATATCACTGATAAAGGACTAATCTCTAAAATATAGAGAGAATTGAGTCAATTGTATAAGTGCTTGTATAAGAATACAAGTCATTCCCCAATTGATAAATGGCCAAAGGATATAAACAGGCAGTTTTCAGAGGAAGAAATTAAAAATATTTATAAGCATATGGAAAATGCTCTAAATCACTACTGATTAGAGAAATGCAAATCAAAACAACTCTGAGGTATCACATCTCACCAGTCAGGTTGGCTAAGATGACAAAACAGGAAAATGACAAATTCTGGAGAGGATGTGGACAAATTGGAACACTAATGCATTGCTGGTGGAGTTGTGAACTGATCCAACCATTCTGGAGAGCAATCTGGAATTATGCCCAAAGGACTATAAATAATTTCATACCCTTTGACCCAGCATTACCACTTCTAGGGTTGTATCCCAAAGAGATCACAGAAGTGGGAAGAAGACCCATATATACAAAAATATTTCTAGCAGCTCTTTTTGTGCTGGCAAAGAACTGCAAATTAAGGGGGTGTCCATCAATTGGGGAATGGCTGAACAAGCTGTGGTAAATGTATGTTATGGAATGCTATTGTGCTATAAGAAACGAGGAGCAGATGGACTTCATATTTACCTGGAGAGGCTTATACTAACTGATGCTGAGTGAGAAGAGTAGAGCCAGGAGAAATTTGTACACAATTACAGACACAATATATGTGTGACAACCAACTTTGACAGACTGGACTCTTCTCAGCAATCCAGAGTCATAAGTCAAGCCCAAAAGACTCATGATGGAGAAAGATGTTTATATCCAGAAAAAGAACTGAGTTTGAACCCAGACTGAGGCAAGCTACCTGCTCTTTTTCTTTTTCTTGTTTGGTTTTTGTTTCCTCTTTCCCATTGTTCATTCCATCTGATACAATCCTTCTTTTTAACCTGACTAATGCCTAATGTGAAAGTATTTGAAGATACTATACTTGATTGTATGCCACCATGGTGGGGGGGGGAGAGGAAGGAGAGAAAATTTGAAACTCAAGGAATTGTGGAAATGAAACTTGTAAACTAAAAGTAAACAAATAAATAAAGACCAAAAAATTTTTAAAAAGAGATCATGAGAGAAACTATAATTTTTCTTAAAGCAATCAGGGTTAAGTAACTTGCTCAAGGTTACATGGCCAGTTATTTCTAGATGTGGTGCTAAGTATCTGAGCCCAGATTTGATCCCCAGGTCATCCCAACACTGTGTCTGGTGCTCTTACTCGCTGAGCCACCTGGCCACACCTAAGCAATTGGGGTTAAGTAACTTGCTCAAGGTTACATGGCCAGGTGTTTCTGGGTGGGTGCTAAGTGTCTGAGCCCGGATTTGATCCCCAGGTCATCCCTACACTGGAGCCGGTGCTCTTACTCACTGTGCTACCTGGCTGCCCCAAGAAACTATATTTTAATAAAAGGCATCATAGACAATGAAATAACATGAAAAAAATTATAGTTTCTCTGATAAAGTCCTCTTTTCTCAAATATACAGGGAACTGAGTCAAATTCATAACAGTAAGAGCTATGACCCAGTTGAGAAATTGTCAGGGGATATGAATAAGCAATTTTCCAAAGAAGACATTAAAGTTATAAATAGTCATATGAAAAATATTCTAAATCACTATTGCTTTGAGAAATGCAAAAGTTAAAACAATTCTGAGGTGCTACCTCATAACTTATCAGATTGGCTAACATGACAAAAAGGGAAAATGACAAAAGTTGGAGTGGATGTGGAAAAATAGATACACTGATAAATTGTTGGAGCTGTGAACTGGTCCAATCATGCTGGAGAACAATTTGGAACTACGCCTAAAGGTCTATAAAACTGCATACCCTTTGAACTAATACTACCACTAGGTATGATAGAGGGTAGCCACTACAGAGTACAAGTTGAAGAGGAATTTACTGTAGATGGTGAGGCTCTCCAGGTGCTCCTAGATGACACTGTTGCTGGTTAAATCAAGTCCAGGAGGTTTAATAATATCTGCTTAATGGAGCAAAAGGCAGCACAGCATAATGGAAAGGGAACTGTCTTTGAAACCAGAAAGACTAGAGTTCAAATCCTGCATCTGAAAGATATTCACTATGTGACTCTGAGCAAGTCAACCTCCTGGTGCTCTAGGCTTCTCTCCAAGGTGCAACTGAATTGGTAGAGGGATTTTCCTTATCTGAAAACTCTCATAGCAATAAAATGAGAGCTCTAGTCCCTATTCCCTAAGAGAAAGAAATGTAGGCATATAACTCAAGGTCAAAATTAGTAACAGAAGAATGTTTACAAATACATAAAAATAAAGTGCACAGGATAACAAAGAAAACCAAATATACTGAAATACAGTTATTAAAAAATTTCAAGGTGCACAGTCCCCGTTAAGAATCCATGGTTTGGGTAACGTTTTTTCTCCATCACTTGCCTAGTTTAAATTAACTAAATTGTTGGGATATGAGGAAGCACAGATGTGGTGCACCAGTATAGGGTAGAATGCAGACCCAGAGTGCCTGCCTTTATTTTAAACAGAAAACCTAAGCTAATATAAATTTGGACTCCATGCTCTTCAACTAAAATAAACTGAGTCATCCTGATGTAAGAATATAATAGAATACATTAGGCATTCTCAGCAAATAGGCATGGAATAAAGAAATAAAAAAGCAAGAAAAATCTAGAATGAACTGAGACCTCAGACAAGCTTGGCAGTGGGGCTGGGTGAGGGCTTCAATTAAGAGGCAGGTGGGATACATTAAAGATCCTCTGCCAGATGGCTAAAGAACAAGTTATCTGGGGGCATGCAAAATACTCATCAGACTAAAGAAAATCCTTGTTTTCCTTCCCCTTATATAGAACTGTGTGATATCTATGTGTACATAGATCATCCATCCACACTGATCTCAATGGCTCATCCAGTCTTCAGTCTCCTACATGACCCAGTCCCAAGGGGCGGCTAGGTGGTTCAGTGAATAGAGCACCGGCCCTGGAGTCAGGAAGACCTGAGTTCAAATCCTGCCTCAGACACTTAACACAAAAACTAGCCACATGACCTTGGGCAAGTCACTTAACCCCAATTGCTCTCCAAAAAAAAAAAAAAAACTACATGACCCAGTCCCCAAATTTCATAAATGCACAGTCCACATAAAAATCAGGCTCCTCTCAGAAAGCAGCCTGAGACAACAGAGTTAACCACTCATGTATATGTGAATACAACTCCCAGATCTGCCT
Organism: Petaurus breviceps papuanus; assembly: GCF_028583685.1. Lineage (NCBI taxonomy): Eukaryota > Metazoa > Chordata > Mammalia > Diprotodontia > Petauridae > Petaurus > Petaurus breviceps. The sequence continues at coordinate 9,114,308 of NW_027187332.1, read as the reverse complement.
TTAAATCTACAATGTCCCATGTAACTTGGCTTATAATCGTAGAAACTGCCACAAATGCAATCAAATAATAAAATTGAACACAAACTGGACTAAGCTCTAGAATCAGTTACCTGTAGGTAGATTTACCTTAAAAGAAATGTCTTCCAATGAGACAGCACCATTATTATGATTTATTTTGACACAGGTTCCCTCTATCTTTACTTCACAGGCAGTTTTTGACACTTTACCTCTCACCTATCCTCCCATAATACTTTGAACTACAGCTGCCTAAATTACTGCTCTTTTATAGCTCATGCTCAGATTCCACTTCCTTGGGAGGGAAGAGGGAGGCGAGAGAGGGAGGGAGGCGAGAGAGGGAGGGAGGGAGGCGAGAGAGGGAGAGAGGGAGGCGAGAGAGGGAGGGGGGCGAGGGAGGGAGGGAGGCGAGGGAGGGAAGGAGGGAGGAAGGAAGGAATTGGGGAGGAGGAACAAAAGGGGAGGAAGTGAAGAGGTGAAAAGAGGGAGGATCAGGAGGAAATACTTCATGCTGAATGAATTCTACATTCAGGTTGAGCTTTAAAAAAAAATAAGCAGGCATTCAGCAGGCAAAGAGGAGACAGGAGATTGGAGAAGAGACTATTGCCACATAATGAGAAGACAGGACTCATTGGAAAAGATCCTGATGTTGGGAGATATTGAAGGCAAAAGGCGAAGGGAACGGCAGAGGATGAGGTGGATGGATAGACAGTGTCACAGAAGCAAGGAACACAAGCTTGGACATTCTTCAGGAGATAGTAGAGGAAAAAAAGGCCTGGAATGCTGCATTCCAAGGAGTAACAAATAGCTGAACATGACTGAACAAATAAACAACAAAAACAATATCAAAGGGAATAAGCATTTCTCAAGTGACTACTATATGTGAGATACTATTTTAATCCCTTTACAAATATTATTTCATTTGTAAGTCTGGGACGTAGGTTAATCGTTCAGCCACACAGCTAACAAGTGTCTGAGGCAAGGTTTGAAGTCACATTTTTCTGGCTCCAGGTCCAGCACTCTATTCCACTATGCCACTTAGACAACTAATGCTCTGATACTATCAGTTACAGACCATTTGACCTGCAGTGACCCACAGAATTTCCACACTGTGAGTTTTCCACACTGGTGAAATCATAGGTCTAGACCAAATTTTAATTGACATAAATTCCCAGGTTATAGCATGACATTCAACAAACACAGACATATCTTTTAAAGCCAAATAAATCATTTTTGGACTGTCCATTGTTTTAGCTAAAATTCTAGCTCCTTCCCTTCACTATTTTAATCTAGTTTGAGGCAACCAAGTGGAATAGTCTGGGTCAAGAGTCAGGAAGACCTGAGCTCAATTCCATCCTCAGACATTCACTAACTGTGTGACCTTGGGCAAGTCACTCAGTTTCTGTCTGCTTAAATTGGCTCAATTGTAAAATGAGGATAATAATAGCACCTACTTCTCAGGGTTGTTATAAAAATTAAATGAGTGAATATTTGGGGGGTTGTATTTATTTAATATTTAGTTTTTCCACAGTTACATTTTTTTAACATTTGTTTTTAAAATTTTGAGTTCCAAATTCTCTCCCTTCCTCCCTCCCTTCCCTACCCCACCCCCATTGAGAAGGCAAGCAATTCCACATAGGTTATATATGTGTAGTCATGCAAAACGTATCCATAATAGTCATGTTGTAAAAGAAAATATAGGCAGAAAGCCTCAAGAAAAATGAAATGGAAAAAACCTACAAAAGTTGCTTCAATCCATATTCAGACACCATCAGTTGTTTCTCTGGGAATGGATAGCATTTTTATTCTAAGTCTTTCAGAGTTCTCATGGATCATTGTATTGCTAAGAATAGCAAAGTCACTCACAGTTGATCATACAATATTGCTGTTACTTTGTACACAGTACATTTCACTTTGCATCAAACCATGTAAGTCTTTCTAGTTTTTTTCCTGAGAGTATCCTGCTCATCATTTCTCACAGCACAATAGTTTTCCATCATAATTACATACCACAACTTATTCAACCATTCCCCAATTGATGTACATCCCCTCAATTTCTAATCCTTTACCCCCAGAAAAGAGTTGCTATAAATATTTTTGTACATATAGGTCCTTTTCCTTTTTGTCTTTTTTATCAATGAGAGAATATCTGTAAAGCACTTAGCACAGTGCCTGGCACATAGTAGATAATCAATGCTTGTTTCCTTACTTTGTAGTTGACTATAGTTCCAACAGGAAACTTTTACATAAAGGTCACATGATTCCTAGTTCACTCATTAAAGTTTTTCATAAATTAAATAGGAAAATCCTTGTTTACAAATTTCTTGTTGCTTATTTACTCCATTGAACTATCTTCCTTTCCTAATGGTTTTCTCTCAAAATCTCTTGGCATTCACTTATCCTCTGATTCATTTACTCTACTTCACAAACCTTGAGTAATATAAACAAGACTCCAGTGTCAGAGTTTAAAAAAATTTGAGGCACTTTTCATTGTAGCTCTCAGGCACAATTTTTGTTAAAGAAAGGGGGGAAACACTTTGCATTTAACTTCACTGAAATCACTCATTCCATAAAATTGGATGATTCAAACTATGTGCTGTAGAAGAAATAATACTGGATTTTGAATCAAAAGACCTAAGTTCACCTTCCAGCAATACCTGCTTCCCAGAAGGCATGTTAGGCAAGTGACTTCATCTTTCTGACTCCAAAAAAGGAGGTTGGACTAAATGATCTCTAAGGTATTTCCCACTGCTGACCTGTATGCCTATAGGAACAAGCAAAATTTGTGCTCCTGATTCCAGACAATTCAAACTATGAACTAAGAAAGATAATTAAACAATCCACAAACATATTATCCTTGTGTAGTCGTAATTCTTATGACAAAAATAAATTCAGTTGTTTCATATCAAAATGTCAGTATTTTGATAGATCCATGAACTTAATCAATACAGGAATTCCCAATAATGAAAATCATAACCCATCCAAAATTTCTCAATCTCTGCAACTCTTGTCCCTGTCATTCTGTAAATCCTCTAAAGGGGGGGTCACCCAAAATGCTAGAAGCCTCTCTCTAGAGACCTTGACACTGAATGGATACATACTCACATGGAGGATGTCCATTGGTTTTGCCCTACCTATACTACATGACTGGTCAACCTTCTAATATCATTTATCTCCTGAATGATATGCTTTATGCCTTTTTTTCCTGTGAAACCATTCCTTGGTGATATTGACACCCACTATTTTTTGGTAATCTATTTTTTTTTATTTTTAGTTTTCAACATTCATTTCCACAAGATTTTGAGTTACAAATTTTCTCCCCATCTCTCCCCTATCCCTACCCCAAGATGGCAAGCATACTGAATACCCCTCCCTCTGATCCGCCCTCTCTTATATCCCCTTCCTTCCTTCCCCTTTACTTTCTTGTAGGGCAAGATGGATTTCAATACCCCATTACCTGTATATCTTATTTCCTGGTTGCATGTAAAAACAAATTTTTTTACATTTGTTTTTTAAAACTTTTGAGTTCCAAATTCTCTACATTCTCCCCTCCTCACCCACCCCCACTGGGAGGACAAGCAATTCTATATAGGTTATATGTGTGTAGTTATGTAAAAAATTTCCACAGTAGTCATATTATGAAAGACTGTTTCCCTCCACCCTATATTCTACCCCTCGTTTGTTCTATTTTCTCCTTTGACCTTGTCCCTTTTCAAAAGTGTTTGCTTCTGACTACCCTCTCCCCGAATTTTCCCTCCCTTCTAGCATCCCTACTCTTATCCCTTTCCCCCCTACTTTCCTGTAGGGTAAGATACCTAATTGAGTGGGTATGTTATTCCCTCCTTAAGCCAAATCCAGTGAGAGTAAGGTTGACGCACTTCCTTTCACCTTCTTGCTCTTCTGCTCCATTGTTAACAGCTTTCTCTTGCTTCTTTTATGTGAGAGAATTTACCCTATTAGATCTCTCCCTTTCTCCTTCTCCCAATATATTCCTCTCTCACTTCTAAATTTTATTTTTAGATATTATTCCTTCACATTCAATTCACCCTGTGCCCTCTATGTATACATGTACATACATACATATATCCTATGCATACATATATATGTATATATACATATATGTGTATATACACATATGTATTCCCTTCAACTATCCTCATACTGAGAAAAGTCTCATGAGTTACAAATATAATCTTTCCATGTAGGAATGTAAATAGTTCAAATAAATTCCTTAGGATTTCTCTTTCCTGTTTACTTTTTCATGCTTCTCTTGCTTCTTGTATTTGAAAGAAAAATTTTCTGTTCAGCTGTGGTCTTTTCATCAAAAATGCTTGAAAGTTCTCTATTTTATTGAATATCCAATTTTCCCATGAAGTATTATACTCAGTTTTGCTGGGTAGGTGATTCTTGGTTTTAATCCTAGATTTAGATCCTTTGACCTCCAGTATATCACATTCTTGAAAAAAGATCCCAAAAAGAAAACACCTAGGAATATTATAGCCAAATTCCAGAGTTCCCAGGTCAAGGAGAAAATAGTACAAGCATTCAGAAAAAAACAATTTGAGTATTGTAGAAACACAATCAGGATAACCCTAGATCTTGTAGCTTCTACATTAAGATATCAAAGGACTTGAAATATGATATACTGGATCTAGTTTCCAGATCAGTGGTTTTTCCAATGAGATAGTTCCCATTATCCTCTATTTTTCATTTGTTTGGATCTGTTTTATAGTATCTTGATTTCTATAAAGTCATTAGCTTCCATTTGCTCCAATCTAATTTTGAAGCAATTATTTTCCTCAGTGGCTTTTTGAAATTCCTTTTACATCTGGCCAATTAGGCTTTTTAAGGCATTCTTCTCCTTGTTGGCTTTATGGACCTCTTTTGCCATTTTATTAAAAATTGCTATTTTTTAAGGTGTTATTTTCTTAAGTACTTTTTTGGGTCTCCTTTAGCAGGCTGTTGACTTGTTTTTCATGACTTTCTTGAATCATTCTCATTTCTCTTCCCAATTTTTCCTCTGCTTCTCTTGATTTTCAAAATCCTTCTTGAGCTCCTCCATGGCCTGCAAACATTTCATATTTTTCTTGGAGGCTTTTGATGTAGGAGTTTTGACTTCCTTGTCTTCTTCTGGTTCTATGTTTTGATTGTCTTAGTCACCAAAAAACAATTCTATAGTATGATTGTGCTTCCTCTGCTTGCTCATATTGGCAGCCAATTACTTGACTTTTTTTTTTTTAATAAGCAATTGGGGTTAAGTAATTTGCTCAAGGTTACACGGCCAGTTATTATTTCTGGGTGTGGTGCTGAGTATCTGAGCCCGGATTTGATCCAGGTCATCCCGACACTGGAGCTGGTGCTATTACTCGCTGAGCCACCTGGCCACCCCCAATTACTTGACTTTTGAGCTCTTTGCCACAGTAGAACTCTGCTTCCAAAGTGGAGAGTGCTATGTCACAAATTTTGGGGATTTTGCACAGCTGTTGTCAGACCTTCTTCTAGGCACTTGCCTCAGAACTGTGAGGAGGAATGCCTCTCCACAGCCTCAACAAGCTCTGCTACACCAGCACTCCTCACCCCAAGACCACCACCTAAGACTGTGTCCCAGATCCAAGCAGTGAGGGCAAAGCAAAAGAATCCTGCCTCTGTGCCAGCAAAGAGAGTTCTGCAATTACCCTCTGGTGGACAGTCATTTGTTCCCCACATGATCTGTGGGCCTGGAGTCCAGGAGGCAGCTGCCCCAGCAGCAGCTGCAGGCACCACCACTCTGCTGCCCCAGGGGCAGGGGCCAGACTGAGATCTTCTCTCACCCAGGAACAACAGAGTTTCCCCACTGACCTTTTACTTTCTCTTTTGTGTTTATGGGTTGAGAAGTCTAGAAACTGCCACAGCTGCCAGTGAGTCTATCCCCTGAAGTCTGCTCTGACCAGTCTGTGCTGGTATGGCCCATACAGGACTGTGCCCAGCTCCCAACCCTGTGCAATAGAGTCTTCCTCTTGGCCTGCCAGGCTACCTTCAGTGGGAGATTTGTTTCTCCCTGTCACTTTGTAGGTTCAATAGCCCTAAAATTTGTTTAGAGTCATTTTTTACAGATAGTGGAGGTGGTTGGAGCATGAGCTCAATCAAGTTTCTACTTTTACTCTGCCATATTGGCTCTGCTCCCCCTACTATTTCCCTTTCTTTGCTGTTGGAATGATTGCAATTTTAATTCTTTTGAGATTGTGTCTCTCTGATACATATCGCTGACAAAATATTGATATTAAAAAGGTCTTTGTTTCTAGTAAAAACTTATCATTAAAAAGCCTATGCAATTTCCCAAAAGCAATCTAGCCTGATTGCTTCTTCAATTCTGGATGTAACTCATTGTCTGTTTGAAGTATCTATCCACAATATATATGATCATGGACCAGCTCTATAGGTTGTATACCAAATCAATATCATATCCTGGGCAATGGGTATTCTTCCACTCATTTTTTTCCTGTGTGGACTGCAAGACTAAACTGTTGAGTGGTTATGGATCTCATTTAGGAAGCTCTACAGCATTCTAGGGCTTGATGAAATGGTGATAGTCTGCATTGGTGTCAATTCTTTCATCTACTTCTTATTTTTCAGATTCAACAACTTCCTTAAATAGGTGTAGTTAATTGAATTGTGCTGAATATTTTTATTTTCCTTCTAATTTGGTATTGATTTGGATTTTTTTTCTATATGTTGGTATTTTGATTACATAGAGATAGGCAATTGAAATATGACTCACCTATCAGTAAGCAACTATTTGTTGTTCAAATATAATCAATTTAATTTGGGGATTTTTTTTTACATTCTTTCCAAGTCCAGAAGCTAATGCTGTTTTCCCTAAAAATATAAATATTCATGATGTACAAGGTTTCATTTTGTATAACATACAAACCTTTTTTCTCTTTGCTGCTCTTACTTTTCCATCAACCTTCACCTACCTTACCTTTATATTGAAGTCTGAACATTAAAATATACATGAATTTGAGGATTGTATTAAGTTATTTAGATAACTTCTCTACCTACCCATCCTTTGCAATATATGTTGGCCCCAAAACTGCAATTATTTTCATGGTACTGTTTTTTTCTGCAGTACTTAACATGATTACTAAAGTATGAGATGGCCAAATGTCCCATGAAATGATGTTTCTTGTTGCAATAAAATGAACTCCTGCATTTGCCTCTCTGCAGAAAACATGTTAACTATTCTTCTAATTAGCTGCAACTTCTTTTTGACTTCTGTTTTCATTTATAGCAACAGTATCAAGATGGATATACCTCAGTGACTCCATCAACATGCCTACTCTTTATTCCCTGGACAAAGATTTCACATTTAGAGCATCAATTCAGTAAATCTTTCAGACAATCTAAAAATTCTGTGATTCTTAGCACCCTTTGTACACTTTTCTACTCAATCACTATCACAGAAGAGGTAGAAAGGGGCCACATGAAGTTAAGAAACATTTTGTATTTTTCCTTTGTTGTGTAGCTTGCCATGGCCAAAGATATTCCTGACTCAATGGCTAGTATCCTGGTAATGAACTTGTCCAATACTAAGCACAGCTGTTCCTTGAGAAAGCAAACGATCTCTTGCTAAGAATATTCTCAAATACTTCTGGAATAATAGAACTGTCCAGAGCTTGTACTCTGTTTGCAAAGCAAAGTCCCTCATCACTACAGAGTGATGAGGCATAGGAGTAGGATTTGGTAAAGTGAAAAGCAATTTCAAGGAAAATACTGACTCCTCTAAAATCCCATTCAGGTATGTTATGGTAGCATGGAGCTAATAATCCTGGGTTCTTGAAGGTATCAGTAGAACATAAGCTCTGGTAGGTTCTACCAAGCTAGTATAGGCCCAATAACAGATGCTATACTTGTCATCAAAGGACCAGCTAATTTCAACGAAGCTGATCATTAGACTGATCATAGGGTGATGATTTGTTTCTAACACACCAACTCTGAAAGCCTTTCTGTTGCCCATCCTCTCCAAGAAACGTTGCATTAAACAATGGATGATACAATAAATCTTTCTACTATATGTATCACTGACGATATGAAATCTGTGCTATCCCATATTCCCATATCCATAAAAGCACAAGTCAATGAAGTTCATCATACTGTATACTTACATGGTATTATAGGACATAGAAGAGAGAAAGAGAGCAAGCAATCTGTGAATCTGAGAGTAGAATTAGGGCATAGAGAACTTGAGTTAAGGAAAAAGAGGAAAGAAACATAAGTAATTATTGGAGATGGCTACTACAGAACTCCCAGCCATATGGAAAGTTGAAATTACTCTTTCCAACCAAAAACTAGCACAGGAGCAGGATATAATAGGGACAGGAGACTTCATCTATTCACACATTTGCTAAAAAAAAAAAACCTTTGCTACTGACAAATATTACTAATAGTTTCACCTCTTAGAAAATAAATATGTAGTAGAAACTGCTATACTAGTTAATGCAAACCACAGAAACACTGACTGATAAAGTTAAAATGACAAGTAAACCTCTCTACCTTCAGCCATAAAATTCTGCCTTTACCATTTCTAACCCAACAGATACTTACCACATTACCTCTACTATTCATCTTTAATGCTATGTTCAGTCACTTTTAGAGGCATTAGGCACAGCAGAGCAACTAAAGTCAGAAATGTCAGGTCAGGAAGAGTTATGGTGCAAAAGTGAAAATAAAAAAAAGCTCCATAAGACTCAGGATAGAAAAATTGTGCCCAAAGTTACAGACGAAGATGACTTTTTCTGCCATTTTGACAACCAGGAATAACATCACCTCTCTGGGCTTTGTTGTCTACATTTGTAAAGTGAGAAAATTAGACTAAGTGATCTCTATGGACTCTTCCAAGGTTTATATAATACTATGCTTCAAAAGTACTTGACTAAGTTTTGTTGTGGGTTTGTTTTTTGCTAGGAACTACAGATCAATGGGTTTAACTTCTATCTCTAAAAAAAAATAAAATCAGAGAATTCATTATTAAATAGACTATGCGGAGACCATGAAGGGCAGCACCAATACAGAAGAGTGATCTCAGCTATCCCTGCTAGAATTCTACCATATAGAATTCTACTATAGGTGACTGAGGTATACATAAGCCTTACAGGAGGGTTCCTCACTAGCAGGTATTATCATTTGAGAGAGAGCTGGGGACAGTGGAGAGAGCACTGGGCCTGATATCAAGAAAACCTGAGATAAAATTTGGCCTCAGATACTAGCTGTGTGACCCTGGGCAAGTCACTGAACCTTGTTTGCCTCAGTTAACTCATCTATAAAATGAACTGAAGAAGGAAATGGCTAACCCCTCCAGTATTTTTGCCAAGAAAACCCTAGATGGAGTTGTGAAGAGTCAGGACACAGCTAAAACAACTGAACAACCATCTCACAGGGTGGCTATGAGGATCAAATAAGATAATATTTATAAAGGCACTTAACACAGTATCTGGTATGCAGTAGTAACTTTACAAATTTATGATTAATTCTGGTCATTTTCTAAGCTTTGTGAATGATGTGCTTTTAAGTGGCGATGGTAACAACACACTGAAGGAGGTCAAACAAGAAGCTGACAGAAAAGCAGGTCATTTGACCTTGGCATCAAATGAAAAATTCTGACACCAGGATTACATAAAAACCTTTAGTAAAAGGGCCTACCCTCTGCTTTGACGTGGGTCTAAAACTATGTCACATAAAATACAGATTCTGGAAAGTGTCAGAGAAGGCTGTGTTCAGAATATCTCTATATAACTATGCAGCAAGCACTAACATTATCAATGGTTCTGAATACCATCCAATTGCAAATGTCATGAGGTATATTTCTTATAGAAGTAGTTGGACCCTATCCAGTTTTAGGTGCTACTGCACAGAATTAATTTTATAACCTTATCCATTAATGCAATTAATTTTTATAACTTTTGAAACTATAGACAGTTTGGATTTTCTATCCATTCATTCCCTGCCTCTTTTGTTCCCATTCTAAGACCTATTATTAAGTACTTGGTACAAAGAAACATGTATAAGCAGGTTATCATTATTCATACCACTACCATATCACCTTGTTCTCCCTGAGAATTGAGCAACAGGTGTCATTAATTATACAAACATAAGATGCTATAAATTCTAAAATTCCAATTCAAAAAGCATTTTTATTACCTACAATATCTGTGAAGACTGAAAAGTATTCTCCAGGGCACAAAGCTGGGGTCCTGTCATTAGACATGAATCCTCAACCACCTAAATTCAACAGTTTCTTTGTTTTTACAGGGAATTAGAATTCAGGAAAGTTTAAAATATTTAGATTTGAGAATTATTTGTGTAGAAAGAATGCTTAAGCCCAGGGGTACAGATGAGATTTCCAAGGGAGAAAATAAAGAGAAGAGGGCCTACAACAGTCCTACAAAATATTCACAAAAAAGGTAGAGGAGAAAGATGATGACCAAGTGAGAGTCTGAGAAGGATTCATCAAACTGGGAGTAGAAAAAAATCAAAAGAGCACCGTATAAAGCCAAGGAGAAAGAGACTACTTACCTTACCTTTAACTGTAGCCATCCTACTACAGAAACCCCTAAATTACCCTACACCTAACAGAACTGGTCTCCAGGAAAAGAATATCACAGACTAGGGAACTTATTATTTCTTTTAGTTAACAAAGGATATTCAAAACCTGCTCCTCTCTTCTGGTAGTTTATTGATAAAACACAAATTCAATTCATAGGTGAATTGAATAAAACTGTATTAATCACTCAGTATAAGGAAGGTTTTCAGCTAGGCACTTAAGAGCAAAAGATATAAGAAGAAAATCATTTCCCTTACCCCTAAAGGTGTATCTTCCGATGGATAAAGAAGCAGAAATATACTCTAAATTTTTAAAACATGAATAAAGAGAGCTAATCTAGATATTTTTAAACATTTTTCTAGCAATTTTTTTGTACATGAGATTGCATCCAAATTAAGAGACTGATATTGTTGAATGAAAGACTTTTTTACATGTTTAAAAGAAAACAGTTTTGGTTTTTTGGGATTACAAGAGTTGAATAAGCATTGTTTTTGTATTTTCCTATATATGGCAAAAGGCTGAAAGGCACTTGGAAAACAGAAAAATAGGTTTAAATCCTGACTTTGATACACACTGGCCCTGGGACCATGGAAGTCACAATGTCCCAGTCAATTCTCTAAGACCCTAAGTTAATAGATGCACACTAGTGAATCAGAGGCCTGAAACACAGAGACACACACAAGACTTTTAAGGATTAATAACTCCAATAAACTCTTTACTCTGTTGTTGTTCAGTCATTTCAGTCGTGTCTAACTCTCTGTGACCCCATTTGGAATATTCTTGGTAAAGATACTGAGTGATTTGCCATTTCTGAGTTCTCCAGCTCATTTTACAAATTAGCAAACTGAGGCAAACAAGGCTAAGTGGCTTGCCCAGGGTGACAAAGTTAGTGTTTGTGACCATATTTGAACTCAGAAAGAAGAGTCTTCCTGACTCCAGGCCTAGCCCTTTGCCACCTAGCTGCTCCTGATACTCATATATTACATACCAAATGGTATCTATATATCCTTCAGATCATAGCTAGCACACATAAAAATGTCTTCATATATTTTTCTACATACTTCAAATGTACCATTAGTTTTTGCAGATTTCTTTTCCCTCACAGTCTCCTCCTCTTTGATTTTTTTTAAAAGCATTAATAGTTAACATGTAAACAATTTAATCATGACGGTATCTCACACCACCCCTACAACAAAAAGAGAAGGAAGCCTAAATTCCTGTAAGAAACTTTTGGTAACTGATTCTTTCTAGAAATAGTAAATAGAATAGCAAAGGGCACCTTGACTACTTCTTCAAGACCTGAAATCAAAATGAGGCATTCAGATCTGCTGTTCTAATCACGTTCACACTTCGCTACTTTCTACAGGGGATTTTAGCAACAACATACACTTAAAAGATCAAAGCCAGGAAATAGAAAGGAATACTACCAACAGGCCCATGCCATTCTAGTGATTTCAGTCTTTCTAATAGATACCATTGATATACATTGCCTTCACACATAAGGCAAATGTATTGAGTAAATAAACACAACCTTTGAAGCATACCTAATTTATTTAATACCTTTCTGCAATGACAGGAAGACTTTATAAGAGAAAGGCATTATACTACCTGTACATATCAATTATAAATCAGTCTTAACTTTGTAACTCTTCCGCACCCCCTGCTGTCTGATCACTGGATGGGCATTTTGATTCAGGATAGCTCAAAAATTAACCATTGGTGAGTAAGAAGAAATTTAAGAATTGAAGATGTACATATTTCTAAGTAAAGAGGAAAAATCTAAGAATTATTTAATTTAAACTGTTTTTTAAAAAAGAGAATAAGGGCCCATGCTTACCATTCAGAGCTACTATATACCAGGCAAATTCACATTTGCAAAGAAAATGATGGCTGCTAGTAGGTGGGAAGGGGGATAACAGACTGGTTTCAAAATATATTTATGGTGAGTAAATATGAACAGACTTCCTAAAAGAAATACGAATAAATGCTTTCAAATCAAACTAAATAAAATACTGTAGTAAAATGGGTTACATATAAAGATAATGATGAAGAAAAGGATTTTTTTTTGTAGGGTAGTAATTAAAATTGATCATTTGCTTTTGAGACTAGGGAAAATGATAACCGTATTTCTTTTGCTTTTTTGCCATATCATCCATCAGAATTATGTCTCAAATAATTTCATACATCTATGGCTTTGTGTTACACGATTTTAATTCAGCACAGTACTCTCATGAGAATTCATCTGTAAGGCAAATGCCAAGAGGAGTTTAGCATTTCTTTTAATCATAACCATATCGCTCTTTAACATCCATTAGTCCTAAGAAGAGTGAAGTGGCACTTTGCCCAGCTAGCTAAGTGAGTGCTACTATGCTTCTTTTTCACCTTAACTCAAAGCTAAATGAGTCAGTTATATAGAAATGGAACATAGCAATATATGAAAAGGAAAGTTGCTGCACTACCAGCATGGCCTCATGGAAATTTTCTGTAACTTTAGAAATTAAGGAATGATTATTATTCAGGTGATAACACCACAAATTTTGGTATTTCACATGCATTTCATGGGCCAGCATGCAAAGGAACTCACAACTGAAATAACATTCCCTCTACTGCAGAGTATCAGTTCTCCCTTTGTTACTGTTCAGTTAAGTCTGACTCTTCATGATCCCATTTGGGGTTTTCTTGACAAAGATACTGGAGTGATTTGCGATTTCCTTCTCCAGCTCATTTTATAGATGAGGAAACTGAGGCAAACACAGTTAAGTAGCTTGCCCAAGGTCACCCACAAAAGACCAAACATAGATGTTTCAAGTAACAGCTACATTACAGCTCTTAGCTCCTCTTCTGCATTATTCAAAAGAACACTCAGGTGATTTTCAGAACTTAACCCTCAAATTTTTTGTGGTTCACAAGAAGGTCAAAGTGTTGGGAGGAATCAAGGGTTGAAAGACCAATATATAATGGTCACCACTCCACAAGCACCCTACCTGTGGCCACCATGATATTAAAAAAAAAAACTATTAGTGTTGCAAGTTTACTTTAGCTATTGTACCTTTGAGTTTATTGACAACTAAGAGAAAAATGAAGAAAAATAATTATAGGAAGAATACTAATTTTAAGACATGAAAACTGAAAAGAGGCAATAAAGAATGGTGTTGGAAGCTGGGGCTAGTAGAAAGGAGGAGCAGTTAGGGATTCCTGAACTTGACAGGTGGTCCTGGGAAAGTCATCTAAATGAACTTGACTTGGTCTCTGTGTCCCCAAATGACCTAGTTTGCTTTCAAGGCTACAATGCATCACAAGCCCAAGATGACAGTAATCAAACATCAGCTAGTCTACATAAGCAAAATAAACTCAAGGTCACAGGTATCCACTGTTAACTCATTAGAAAATTCCAGCAGAAATTAATTTTTAGATTTGAGGCATTTGTCTAATGGTCCCCTACTCAATACCGCCTTCTCTTTTTATTTTGATCTTTTAGAAATAGCCAAAGGAGTGCGTGGTCTATCTAAATGCCAGGACCTTGTTCTTCACACTACCAATAAGACCTGCTGCACTGGTATTTCTACGCCACGTAGGAATGACCCCCACACAACATAAACCTGAAAACAGAAGGTCTTCACACTAAGTATGATCGAAGTTGACAGTAGTCTTGGGTTTAATCCTCTCACTTCCTCCGCCTAAAATAGTTCACCTGCTCCATATGGAATAGTCTACTCTCCTATTCTCTTCTCTGGATGCACCACACGCTAAAAACTCACCTTCAAAAACTACTCGGTAGCTTCCAGAGTTAGCAGGGTGTCACTGTGGGTTTAAACAAAGAATACAACTCCCCAAGTGGGGCAACTAGCAATCCAGGACCAGTGTCTTTCCACTGACTTGAATATGGGTCCAAATTTCGGATTATGCCAATTGTACTTAACCCCTTCCCTTCCAAGATTCCTCAGAGCAGGGAAGGGGTTGTCGTGATTTAAATATTTAAGTTTGAGAGAGAATGAATCCCATTCTCTTTTTAAAACAGAAAACACCAAAAGACTGTCCCCTGCCTGTGAGACACTAAAAGGATGCAGGGAGGGGAACGAAAGCGAAATTCCACCTCAATTCTAACCAAGACGCCTGTCCAACGGGGCGCACAGGGTAGAGACGCTCTGGCTCCCGTGCTTTCCTCCCGCCAGTCGCCTATCGATTGATGATCCGCTGCGTTAGTGCAGCCAAGCCACGGTTCCCGTGTACTCAGAATCAGAGCCCGGAACAACCACCTAGCAGGCACAAGTGCAGCGGTAGCCTAGGTGCAGGGAGCAAAAGGATACGTATCACGTCCCGGAGGCTATCTGAGCACCTGGCACGTTGGACACTGGCCCAGGGCTGCTGCTCACAAACCCAGGCAGAGCTTTACGAGGGTTTCCAAATTCGGGCACCTACATCAGTCCCCTTCCTAAAAAGCGCCTGTTACAGGGAGGAGGGGAGGGAAGGGGTGCTGTGTTGAGCGGCTGCAGAGGCAGTCCTTGGGACGCCTCTCGACCCGCAGCCAAATCTTCTTTCTTCCCCGCCAGCTCCAGCTGCGTCCACAACCCTAAACTGCTCTACTCCTGCACGGTGAGGCTCCTCACCATCACGCCCAACCTCGCGCCTTACCTGCCCGAGGGGTTTCCGGCAGCCCTTTGACAAGTCCCAGATGCCGCAACTGGAAAAGTTTCCGAACTTCTTCGCAGGTCTGCAAATCGCCGCTTCTCGCACCCGGGAAAAGGACCAAAAGGATGAGGACAAAGTCCAAACGCAAGCCAGGTCCTCCTTCCATCGCGATTCCAGCAACAGGAGCAGGAACCCAGGCACCCCGGCTTTTCCCAGCAAAAGGACACTATCCCCCACTGCCCTCCTCAGACTCACTTGCCTTACCTCTCCCAGTGCAGCCTTCGAAAAACACGTCTAGGGTGGGACAAAGTGTAATCCGAGAATCTTTGCTGAGGAAACTCGTGCACTGGTGATTTCACCTGAGAGCCCTTTGCTTCGCTGGGATGGCTGCTGAGGCCGAAGCAGCCTGCTGGGATTCTATCAGGTCTTTACCATACAGCAGTAGGGAGTTTGCATTTATTTGCTTGGGGGCTGGGAGAGTATTTGTGGTCACCGCTGCTGCGGTAGCCGCAGCAGCCAGAGCTTCAGCACCTCCACTCTCTCAGAGCCAGTGGCTCAGCTTCCAGCTGCAAACCTGAAACTCCGGCCCGCCTACTTCGGAGTGAAAAACCCCGCCCTCTTCCCCCCTCCCCTGCCCAGCTTCCCCAGCCTCAAGATATTGTTCAGGATCTAAGCCCACCCCTGTGTGTGACATCATAGCATGTCTGGCCAGAGCTGGCCCCTTCTCCCCGCCCCAAGCTCAGGGAGAGCCTCAAAGAGGAGCCTCACTGTGAAAACAAATGAAGAAAAAGGATGTTATAGAAAAGATCTGCAAAAGAGAGACTCCTAAAAAGATAATCAGACACGACTCCTGGGACGAAGAGATTTTTCATTTATCAAGATTGTTGTTCCATTGGAATTCTGTTCAAGTTGTAGGACCTTGCTAGCGATTTTTAAAATCCTGTATATTATAAATGTTTATATTTGGGTGGATGAGAATCCACTTTTTTTAAAGTACTCACTGCTATTCTAATAGGAATTTTTTTTAATCTTTCTTTGAAGTGAATAGTATTTGAATGAAGATGTAACAAAACAGTACTGAATTGGAAGGAAAAAACCAGGATTCTAATCCCAGTCCTGGGATTAGACACATTCCCTGTATGACTTTGAGCATGTTAACTCTTTAAGGTTCAGTTTTTTCAACTGTAAAATAAGGAAGTTGGATTAGAAAACCTGTCTACAATCCCAGCATTAATAATAATAATAATAATAATATGGTATTCTGAAAGGCTTCCGAAGTGGCAACAATTAATTTTACCCATTTTTTCAACCAACATTTAATAACCATTTACTATGTACAGTATTATGTGCTAGGCACTGGGGAACAACACAAAGACTAACAAAACTCTGTGCCTTCTAAAAGCTTGCAGCTTAATATAAATGATGGCATGAACACAAATATTATAGTAAATATAATACTAATTTTAAAAAAGGAATCAGCGTAATGATTAGTTCAAGAGCTTCTGACAATTACTTGCTGTGTGACTATGGGCAAGTCCTTCATCTCTTATTTTCCCACACAATTCTTTAAAACTAAAACTTGCAGAATGATTTAAGGGAATCACATCTATAATTGTATAAAATACTTTGATATCAGATTAGGAAGATTGGGGGGGGGGTGGAGGGAAGGGAAGCAGCTTCCATGGTATAACTGATATTTAAACTTAGCCTCAAAGGATAACTACATCAACAGAAGAAACTAGAAGTCTGGAATCATATCTTGAGTTGGAAGAGACCTTAGAAGTCATTTTACATATGAGGAATCCAAAGTCCAAAGAAGTTCAAATACTTAGGGTCACACAGAGCCAAGAGTCTAAACTAGATCTTACAAAATTGAACACTGGGCAACTCTAACTAGGAGATGACCTAAGGTTACTCCCAAGGAGGAAAACATTCTGTTATTTCTTTCCTATTATTAGCCTCAATGAAGCTTGCCCACTTGCCCCCTTGCCTCCATGCCTTTTCAAAGACTTTTTCCCATGTTTGGAATGTATTCCCCTTTAACTGCCATGTAGGATATTTAGCTTCTTTCAAAGCATTGTAGAAAGTGCCACCTCCTACAAAAGGTCTTTGTCAACCCCCTCCCCACACTTCTTGGCTTTCTCATTTTTTGGAAGTTGAATTTGCATAGACTTTCTATTTACTCATCTGAATATGTACTGTAGCCCCCAGTAGAAGGTAAGCACTTTGGGAGTAAATGACTATTTCATTTTTTTGTCTTTTTATACCATCACTGAGCAGTGTGTCTGGTTCTAGTAGGTACTTAATAAATGTTTGTTGAATTAAATTGTCATCCTCAAATTATCCATAATTATCAGATTTTACTTTGAATCCTGGCAAGAATATTTCAACCTGTGACTCTTATTTTTTCGAAGAGAATATAATTGAGGAAAGAGTACCACAAGGAAGAGATACACAGCCCATGTAGCTATTTACTCAGTATGAAAGATAGTAATATTATTAAAGTATTCAAAATGTGTATGTATATATAAAATAACCTATAGTGTATAGACATATATATCATATATGTATGTATTTATATATGTATGTGTGCATCTACACACATATAGATATGGGGGGGGGTGATAGTATGACATAATGCTCACAGCTGCACTAAGAGTCAGGAAAGACATGAGTTCAAGTACTGCCCCTCCTATACGCTAGCTGTATATCCATGGACAAGTCACTGAAGCTCTCATTGCCCCAGACAATTCTCTAAGATCATAAAGTAGAGATGCAGAGGTTGTTTTCACACTGGAAAGTCCAATGATGAAATCACCAGTCCAAACTCCTGTGATAGTAATGGCAATTAAAGATTCCCCTGTATTGGCTTGGTTTTCAAATTGATTGTGTTAAAACCCAGAGTTTGTTAATCCCACCTGTGGGATGGGCTTGTTGATGTGAAAAGAAAGTCCTGAATTGGGAGGAGCTGGTGACGTAGATTTGGAGACACAAGAGAGAGGCAGAAGATCTTTTTTGGTAGCAGCACCTCGTGGAGAGAAGAGAGACTAAGAGAATTGCTGGTGGCCGCTTTGAACTGCCCTGGACTTTTGAGACCTGCCCCCTGAGCTGCCAAGGACTGAGGAGACATGGCTGTTTTGCTGGTACTTTGTCTGTCTGTTTTGATGTTATTTTGCCAGATTTGTCCACTGGTGAAAGACTGTCCTTTTGTTGAAGAAGTCCTGGAACCTGGCTGTTCGCTAAGAAGCCCTGAGACTGTCCTGCAGACAGAGAGTGAATACTGTCCACTGGTGAGGGACAGTACTGTTGTTGCAGGGGTCTGGAGACTGTCCTGCAGACAGAGTGAATACTGTCCACTGGTGAGGGACAGTGCTGTTGTTGCAGGGGTCTGGGAGCCTTTCTGTTGGTTCAGAAGCCCTGAAGAAGGATTTTCTTGTTGTATGTTTACAGAAATCCTGAGAGAGGGCTTTGCTAATGTGTTCAGGGGTTCTAGGACTGTTCTACAGACAGAGGATAAATTCATGAAGGGACTGGCAATGTATCTTATGGCCTTGCTAAGCCTTGTCTCCCCAGGAACTAAGATTGCTGAGAACTTGCCTCGTGTCAAGATGAAGAAAAGACCTCCATTTGGGTATTAAGTGCTGTGTTTAAACTTGATGTAACTCTGGGGTAGATTCAATTGTGATCCAGGGGTGGGGAACTTTTGACCTTTTTGTGTTCTATGGTTGAGCAAATGAATGTATTTTACTTATGTTTGGAAACTAATCTCCATTTGAGAAGAGGGGCTTTGTGGTGGACTTAATTAAGGTATAGCCTAGGGGTGGAGAAGTATTTAGAACAGAGACTTTGTAATTGATTGAAAGATTGGAAGGTCCTGGGGTGGGGTAGTACTTGGAGATTATTTAATCACACTTAGTAAATGCTGTATTTGGAATGATGTCATGTTTTGATCTTCTCTGTTCTTGGTTTGTCACTAAATAAAATAGAGAGCACCTATGCTGGTATGTTGAACCTGGGAAGTTGCCTTTGCTTGGTATTACATTACAACTCCTCAAAAAAAATTACTTCTATAGAGCAGATCAAAATATCCAAAGATTTATGTTATTCGTTGCATAAACATATATATAAGACATAAGCTTCTCTTCATTCAGCACCACCTGAAGTTAACACTAATGGGGGTAAAATATCATTGTTTAAAAGCACAATGTAAAATGTAAAAAATGCATACCACTTAAAGGGAATTTGAGTTTCAAAAGGTCACTAGCCCAAGCTCGGAATCTTGCCAGGGAACACAGATTAATATCTTTACCTCTTTCTAAAGTGCCCTGGGACTTGTAATGACCACAGGTGGAAGGGATATTGGTTTTGCATTCAATATCAAAGACAGCGCTTCTGACATCAGTAGCAGCACATGTTTATAAGCTATTCCAGAGCAATAGTTGGAATGTACATCTCCAGAGAGAACAATAATGCTTTTTCAGTTATTGACATCAATTTGTCGACTTGAACGCTTGAATCCTCTTATCTCCATCAGCCCAGTTTGAAAGGGAAGATGCAGAAACACCATTGTAAAATCAAATTACTGGCCTCATATCACCCACCAGAAATAACCTTACTAAAAGCACCCTAACTCCCCATATACCTTGCACAGACACCATCCAATGCAAGGACCCAAAGAGATCTGAGCATAAGAAGAAGTAAACAAGAGAAAGTTACAACAACATTTTTATGAATAAACATATTTTATCACTTTTAAATTATGTTTATAAGTTTTTATCCAAATAATTTTACTTACTATTATTCTTTCAAAATTAATGTAACACTAATTAAGACTTTCCTCTACTCTTTGTTTTTTTCAAGATTTTCTCTACACAAAAGAATTAATTAGTCATATCCCAAAAGTAATTTTAAGGAAAAATCTATGAGCATAAACAGATTATTAAAGATAATAATCCAAATTTATGTCATGCTTTAAGATTTGCAAAGCATTTTATTTGCAATAATAATTTTAAATAGGTCATACAAGTATCATTACACCCCTGTTTTAGAGATGAAAAAATGAGGCTCTAAAGGATTAAATGGAAAACCCATGACCACATTGCTATGGGTGTCTGAGGCAGGATCCAAATTCAAGTGGCCTGATCCTGGATCCAACACTCTAGTCACTATACTAGTCTCCCTGTAGGCAGAATAATGCTAAGAGTGTGCCAGCTCAGAGAAATGAGTAAATCAAGCAAAATATGCTTTCTTGAGCACCAACTAGGTTCAAGGCACTGTTAGGCACTGTATTGGGTGTAAAAAAGAGTTCTGTGGGTCCTACCATCAGGGAATTGATAATATGACTGACAAAACAAGTTATTAGTTTAAAAATTCAAATGTAAATAAATAAGTTGGTTTTTTTAACTTTTTTTTAATTTTGCTTTTTGGAGGGCAGTTGGGGTTAAGTGACTTGCGCAAAGTCACACGACTAGTTTTTGTGTTAAGTGTCTGAGGCCACATTTGAACTCAAGTCCTTCCTGACTCCAGAGCCAGTGCTCTATTCACTGTGCCACCTAGCTGCCCCTACAAGTTATTTTTTAACGTTGCAAAACAATCATATAGTCATGGATTCAGTATTAAACTTGTTTTACATTTAAAAATATGTGGGAACAGGGAAACTACATTATATTGTAAGTTCCTTGAGGTCAGGGACTTTCTTTTGCTTTGTTTTTTTGTATCCCCAGAATTTAGCACAGTGCCTGACACATAGCTGGATCTTAACAAATGTTTAATGACTGTCAGACTGGATGTAAAAACAAAGGTGTTCCATTAAACTTATTTTTTAAAATTCATTGAAGAATCAAATCATTTTTTAAAATTTTACAAAAGCAATTATGTAGATATGGACTCAGAAATAAAATCAAAAGCCAAAGGAAAGAATGAACCTTAAAACTAATTCTGTGGTGAAAATAATCATGCCTTCATTTTTTGCATACCTAATGGCATTTTTAAATAAAGATTTTTCTAAAATTGAGGCACACAAATACTACTAGTATCTTAAAGTGCACCCCTTTAGCTTCATTGATAATACTGAATACTGAATTTAACAAAAGACTAAGATTCAAGATGGAAGAGACTTTTGAGATTATCTAAACCAGCAACCTCATTTTAGAGATGAGGAAACAAGTTCCAGAAGTCATGACTGTCCTAAAGTCCCTAGGAGGATAATAAAGATTGAAACCTAGGTCCTCTTACTCCAAGCCTTGCTCTCATTCTATTTTTTTTACTCTGCTTGTAAATACAGTAATGCGGTGTTGTTCTGGGGAGGCAAGAATCTATTAACTAAATAATCTATAGCACCTGGGCAAAGATAATCACTAGTTGGTTTCAGAAGAATAACACACACACACACACACACACACACACACACATACATACCCTTGGTTCCATTTTTTTTTTTAGTGAGATATTCAAGGATACCTTTTATACAGCTGGCCAGTAGTAGCTGGGAAGAGACAAGACTTTTGCCTCCTGATGCATAGATTTTTAAGGTTCCCCAAGACTTGTCTGGTCAACACTGTGAAGCAGAGGAAACATACGAATGGGAAGAACACGACCTAAGTGGGCTCTGTCCTTTCAGATTTTCTTCTGTGGTGCTATGTTCCCATGCTTCTCTGTCTTTTCTTTGGACTTTTCAGAATTTTAATTGGTGAGAAGATAAAGAGCTATCTCTGCTTCTCACTTTTAGATCTTCACTTTGAAATTTTTTATTGGCCATGACCTTGCATGTGGGATGCCTCTTTGGCAAAATGTGCTTTTTAAAGGAATGTATCATGCAAAGTAAAAGGTTTATAGGGGTATTTTATCTACTGGTAAATGTATATTTCCTTTTTAGGGGGGGAAGGGAGAGATGGGGAATCTTCCAAGGAGGTTTGCCTTTGAAGTTGCATCAGACATAGCAAAGCTTTCTCAAATTGCAAGGTAGAGTGGGCTACTTATATAAGCAAATGTATATTGAAAGTCTAAAGGGGATTTCTTGAATGAGGGTATTCCCCTATTGATGAAGATAAAGCTAGCTAAATTTCTTGTGACTCAGGAACAATCTAACAGTTACCCTCTGGGCTTTAAATAGCTACCCTAATTCATGTTACTTATTTTATTTCCTAAGTGTTTTTAGAGAGTATGGAATTTATTATCTGCAAAGGATTTCCTCCTACCCAATGTTTATATGTAATATGTATCCTTTAAATTGGGGCAGTTAGGTGGCACATTGGATAGAGTTACAGGCCTGAAGACAGGGAGACTCATCTTCTTGAGTTCAAATCTGGACTCAGACACTTACTAGCTATGTGACCCTGGGCAAGTCACTTAACCCTGTGTGCCTCAGTTTCCTCATCTGTAAAATGAGCTGAAGAAAAAAAATGGCAAACCACTCCAATATCTTTGCCAAGAAAACCTCTGATTAGGATCATGAAGATTCAGATACAACTTAAATGACCTGTGTTTACTTCCCTAATAAAATATGAGCTCCATGAGGTCAGGGTCAGTGTCACTTTTGTATTTATATCTTCACTGACCGGCACATAATAGGCCCTGAATAAAGGTCTGTGGATTGAGTGATTGACTGATTTAAAGAGACATTTTTTAGAAGTGGTGAGCAAATTGGTATAACTGGGAAAATTTCTAGACATGATTTCAGCCTGATTCCCCAGTATTCAATTCCAGCACTAACTTATTATCCATCTGCAAGACTTGTCAAAGCTATATTATATACATATATATTTATATTTATATCATATATATTCATGTAATAATTTGATGGACTACTTGTACAGCTTTTTGTCTAGCATGGATGGTTAGAGGAATCACTTTTCTGGTTATTAGAGGTTTCACTGAGGCCTTTGAGACAATAGTATATGCAGACATCAAGGATACCTTTTTTTAAAAGCACAAAAAGAATAGCTTTTGCAGGCAATTTGATTCAGCAGACTCCATTCTCCTGCGCAGGGACCCTTCATTCTGATTGGAGAAAATGGAGATACACAACTCCTCCTAGATCCGTCATTTATGTAAGGCATCCAGGCTAATTGTCTCATCAGTTCCCACCCTACTGCACTCCTTCATGTATCTTCTCTCCTATGTCCCATGTCACCTTCCCAAACTCAACTACACCATCCCTGAGTCTTTTCAGCTCCGTTTTGTTTGTTATCTTCTCCCATTAGACTGTAAACTCCTTGAGGGTAGACATAAGTATGAGATGCAGTTGTGATTATTGTTCATTTTTAAGGAAGCATATGACTTAGAGCAAAATACAGCCATGAAAATTTTCAGACAAATCATCTCTCACACATACTTAAAATTATGCAAGACTCTGAGAAATGCCCCTACCACTATAGTGATTACTTTTTTCAAGTTTCCTCTAAGTACTAATGTTAAGTTTAAATAAAAAGATAGGAGCTCACCAAAGTATCTCCTGTTGTCCTGAAAAGTATCCTGAACAAGGTTCTAAAACATTAGAGTTTTCTAAAGAGGTACAGTTTGCAAATGACATACCAATTGCATGGAGCCTAAGAAAATAATAGAGCCTCTTTAGTGAAATCTAGAGGCATTGCTTAAAGGGAAGAAAGTTTTATGATAATACTTTATTGCCTACATTTACCAAAATGTATTTAAAATATTGTTATTTATAGCAATTGTCATAGACTTACCAAAATTCCTAGTTTTAAAATTGTACACTTTCTCAACAAAAGTAATTTAGAATTCTATAACAATGCAATAGGGTGTTTGTTTCCCCTAAATCCAGTCAATTTTGTCATTTTGGACCATTTTTGTCAAGTTAGTAAGTGTGAAGTGATTATTATGATTTTTAACTTGCAAAAAAGAGGAACAGTAAAAACCCAATACTCGAAAGTCCAAATCTCCAAAAGTCACACATGTTGAATCAAGAAATTAACAAAGAGTTAAAAATATAAGATTCCATTTTTGTCTTTATTTGCAACACACATACATTACCTGAATATGGTCTTTGCAATAAAATGCTAAGATTCATTAATCTTGTATGATATTTACTCATTAAGTTATAGCAAGTGAGATAAAGGGAAGGTTGTCAGTGGTTCAAGTTTTTTTATTTTTTTATTAATAGTTAATTAATAGTTTTTACTAATAGTTAAATCATTCTCTTTTCAAATATAAATTATTGTTATTATATTAATCCTTTAAATATTAATATAAAACTCAAAAGATATTGGTAAATTTAAGGAAGGTGATAATGTTATTCAGGGCAAGGAGATAGCTTAGGGAATGGTTTCTTCAACTTTTAGTTCAAGAACTAATTTTTCAGGAAGGAAGCCAACTTAAACTGATTTGTAATTACACATTCTCTATTTTAAAAGGTAAATGACAAGAAATCAAGCAAGCATCAAGAATTTATTCAAGAAAACAACTGCATGATACTTCATCAGAACAGAACAGAATTACCTCTGTGTCACAAATATCACTTTCCTCATTTGTAAAATGAGGAGTTTGACTAAAAAAATGACCTCTCTGGTCCCTTCCAACTCTAAAATTCTATGATTTTCTAAAATTGAAAACATATTACTTTTTTTTTGGTCACAAAAAGTAACCAAAATTTACCTCCATTTCTGAGACTGAGATTAAGAAATGTTCACTGAGTTGTCCAAGGTCACAGGCAAGGAGGAAACTCTGAAAAAGAAGAAAAAAACAACTCAGTCACTCCTCCCTCAGTATAATGAGCACTTGGAGTTAAATATGGAGACCAATTATCATCAACTTTTCAAAATGCAAAGTATAAAGACTCTACTAATGATTAAGCCTTATAATTGATAATTATCCTTGATTAATGAAAAGGAAGTACTTCCAGAAGCTCCTCACATTATGTGCTATTGCCATAATTGATCTTTAATTGTTTTATCTAAAGATTACTTTTATCATCTGTTTCATCTTTGCTATTTATTCATAAGATCTGTATACAAGTCCTAATAATAACTATCTCTAGATGTGATATTACTTTACCAAAGTAGTTGTAATGTGATTAACAATCAGTCCAATTCGCCTTATTTGCTTACAATCAACCCACTTTCCCAGGCAAAGAGGAGTCTCTGTTTGACCATTCCTGAACTTTCTTCTTTGGCTAGGATTCTATGACAGGACTCATGCTAGAGAAGGGGAGGAAAGAACAATTTTCTGTCCACATGAACCAACTCTGAGCATGTCAAGTTTACAGAAGAACCATCTCTCTACCCCCAGGATGAAAAGTGTTCATAGGCCTCTCCTAATTTGGATAACTCTTTTGTTGTTCTTCTTAATTAATGTTCTATTTCTCTCCTTCCGCTGCCAAGCTTCTCATTAACCCATGATACACTCACTGCCTTCATTTCTTCACCACTAACTTCCTCCTTAACCCCCAGTCAATAGGCTCAAGGATGCATTACTGGAAAAGCTTATTTGAAAGTCATAGATGAATTTTTCATTTAAAAAATCTAATGGTCTTTTCTCTCTTCCCATTCTCCTTAACCACTTTGCTACATTTGACACTATTAACCACTCTCCCCCTCTTGAAACTCTCTGTTGTCTTGGCTATCAGGACTGTATACTAATCTGGTTTCCTCCTTTTCTAGCCTTCTATCCCTCTTCTGCTGGTTCCTCTTCCTCCTCTTGAATCCTAATTATGAACATTATTCAAAGTTCAATCTTCAACATTCTGATCTTCTTTACCTACATGCTTTTGGAATAGGAATGTGCTATGAATTTGGAATGCAGAGATGGCCCAGTTTGTTGCTGTTGCTTTAGGACTTAGAGGTTGTCAACAAGGCAAATAAGTCAGTGACACTAAAAAGTTTAGAGCTTTATAATAGTTACAATTTAATTCACACAAGGTAATGAAACCAAAAATCAGATACTCAGGGGCAGGCAGGGTTAATCAACAATAGCTGTTGTTGAGGGTCATTCCAGATACACCTGGGGAGAGAGAGAATCCAAGATACAACCAGGCTACTGTAGTAGGAACAATGAGCTCAATAAGCAATGATGATGCTATATAAGTCACTCTCTAGACATGGCACACTTGGGTTCTTCATCCTCCACATAACAGGGTAGCTTCAAAATATAGGTGAGGGCAATGGGGTTATAGAGAGTAGTGGGGCCTCTAGCAAGCACATCTGACTAGTTTTCCTCCACAGATATCACAGGCAGGGAGACACTGGCAATTACTTATAAAGATTCTACTGTGAACATTTTAAACATTTTTAACGTATCTGCAATAAAAGCAATGGACATTTCATAGTAAAATATCTACCAAACCATTTTCATTGATCTTAGAAATTCCCGGATAGTAAAGAAGTTGCTTTGAATCTAGGGGTTCTAGGTAACTCACATTTCAGGGAAGGAAGGAAGGAAGGAAGGAAGGAAGGAAGGAAGGAAGGAAGGAAGGAAGGAAGGAAGGGAGGGAGGGAGGGAAAGAAGGAAAAAAGTAAAGGAATGAAGGAAAGGAAGGGAGAGAGGAAGATCTTATTAAACATTTACTGTGTACCAGGTACTATGCTAAATGCTTTAAAAATATAATCTCATTTTACCCTCACAACAACCCCAAGAGGTAAGTGTTATTATTTCCTCTATTTCACAGATGAGGAAACTGAGGCAAGCAGAGGTTAAATGACTTGCCTAAGTCATGCAACTAATAAGTGTCTAAAACCAGATTTGAACTTGCGTTTTCCTAATCCAGGCCAATCCTTCTAGCTGCTTTTGAACAGACAATAGAGGAAAGACAGTACATGATAGTTCAAAATTCATTTTTGACTGATGAATCTCAAAGGACTGGTTACCAGGCAAGGGCTCAAGAGATTCTTCTCTGAAATAAGGACATGGAGTCAGAAGAAAATAGATGTTCCTATGGTAGATATTTTTCTTGATCTCACCTGTGCTGTCACAGACAAGGTCTTCAACTGTTTCTTTCCTTAGCCACCTGATCTACATGGTACAGGACAAGTATGCTCAGTAACAAATCCCTACAGAAGTAAAACCTATTACCTCCATGCTGCCTTGATGTACATGTCTTTTTGAGTGAGGCATCCCTCTCCTACAACCATGTCTCTTTCTTCATTGATACATCCTCTCTCAGTCCTACAAGTCAAAAGCTCTGTTTCCCAGAGAGAAGATGGGGCAATCTGAGTGAGATGGGTGTAACATATGTAAATGTGAATTAATTGTTATTATTATGAGGAAGAACTGGATATGCTGATCTTGCTCCCTGATTTCTCATTCCAGTCCTGTCCATCTCATAATTTATCTCCAACTTTCTGGTAAACATGGATATCCTACCATCAATTCCTCTATCATTGTCAGTGATCATTCCCCATTCCCCATGCTTGAAACCTCAGTCATTTTTCTTCTTTTTTTTTTTTGGAGGGGGGAAAGCAGGGCAATTGGGGTTAAGTGATTTGCCCAAGGTCACGTGGCTAGTAAGTGTTAAGTGTCTGAGGTCAGATTTGAACTCAGGTCCTCCTGACTCCAGGGCCAGTGCTCTATTCACTATGCCACCTAGCCAAGATAATCTGCCTCAATTGCATGATTTTAAATAATGCTATCATACAGATGACTTCCTAATCCTTGTTTCTAAGCCTGACATTTCTCTTCAGCGTCAGATCCACATCTCCTAGTGTTTATAGACACCTTCACCTGAATTTCCTACTATCACCTCAAATGCAACATTCCTAAAATCATATTTTATTATCTTTCTTGATAAACTTTTCCCACCTTTTGTCTGTACTGTTTCTGTCAATGATACCACCACTTACCCACTGACTGTATGAAACAGTATAATATCTGATTCTTCCCTCATATACTACCAAATTATATCTAGTCTACATCCATGATATCTCTCCCATCCCTATCATCTCTTCTATCTTTCTACTACCACCCCCCTAGAATGTCAGTCCATTATCACTTAACCTATACTATGGCAATAGCACCCTAACAGGTAGATCTTCCTGCTTCTAGTTCCCATCCTTCATCCCAATCTCACTTAGCCAGACTAATCTTCCCTATGTATAAATTTGATTATGTCACTTATGCTCAAAATCAATATATTTTCCAGTTGGTGATGGTTAAGTTCAAATTCCTTATACTTGCATTTAAGAGGTTACACAAATAAATCAGTTCAAGAATATTTGGTTTGTTTGGAGTTTTTGTTGAAATGTCTACCCAATATATACACACATACACACAGTATAAAAGCACCTCGGCATGTCCTTGACTAAAAAGTAAATAGTGCAACAGCAGCTCAGGGGTGAGAAGGTATGGAATAAAATACCCCCCCCCATTTTTAAAAAATCAATAAGCAGTAAATAAATCACTAGAAAGCTATGATGATTCTGAATGAGAGGTGGGCACAGTTCCAAGACAGTGAAACCAGGTGTTGAGTGTGTCAATGGGATACAGAAAGAAAGAAAAAACGTTTATATTAACTAAGAATGCTGAAGAGGCAAAGGCCCTACTCTTGAGTTAGATTTCAAAAAGTAAGGATGAATAGCAAGGAAATACATTGACTCACTATATCAGGTTTTATGAGATGCCAACCCATTTGGAAATTACATAAGAAAGTCCCAGAAGAAAATAAACAATGCTTTAAGTTGTTAGTGATGTGAGATGATGTGACTGTGATTACCCTTCTCTCATACATTATGCTCTGATTCATTTATACATGTAGTAAAATGGCTTCTGTAATTTAAAATGTTTCATTTGCTGTTGAAAATGGGTATTATAGATATGAAAAGCAAAACAAAAAATTCCTATATTGTGATCTAAGGAAGAAAGATCCTTCCTTAATCTTCCACTAGAGAAAGTCGAAAGTAAGTGCAATCATGTTGAGGACTGTTGGGGTGGCCATATTTCTTCACAAGGGTCATCAGGTCATCTAACCACCACAAGATGCCTTTAGCAGTAGGTGGGGAAAAAAACCTCCCCTGTGTAGAAGAAAGAACAGTGTTTTAGAGTAAGAATCTCAACTCCGCTACTTGCTACCTCTGTGAACCTAGTCAAGTCACTTAACCTATATGAATATAAGTTTTTTGTACATAAAATGAGACTGGTCTAGAACCTAAGATGATCCCTAGAATCTGCACTTGGAAAACTTGTGGGCAGCATTTTGACCTCTCTGCCTTAGAAGACTTCTGTAAATTCCCTTAAGCCTAGAAAAATTTAAAGTAACCATAAGGGGGACTGGTCAATTTCTGAATATATTCCAGCTAGGAATAAGACTGGAGGCCCAGATAGATTAAGTGATTTACTCAAGATTTATATCATATAATTTAGAATCCAGTGCTAGGAATCCTAAAAGTTCCCCAGCCCCAGAGTCCCCCAAGTATTGACTGAATTTCTATAGATACAAATTACTTCCTACTTCTGTTTATATATGTCTTCTGTTGCTTCCTGGGAAACTGGGGGTGAGTTGAGACTATTGGCTAGCTAAATCAGGGTTTTCTTCCAGAAAGCAGAATAATGAAGTCTGAGAGAAGGCTTGTTTCTACTTACCGGGACCACTTCATTATTCTCCCTTCTGGAGGGGAACAGCACCCTCATTTGGCTACCACCAGTCACTGTTAAATCCCTGGAGTTAATAGAATGATGCATGAAATATAAGCAAAGCACAAATAACATACTTTTATCTCACCCCAGTTTCCTTTAGATTTATAGTGGTGTCACACTCATATAGAAATGTGGGCCACTAATCCATATATAAGGATCCCTGTGGACCACATATTGCCTTAGTTTTAAAATATAATATTATTTGTATTTTATTGTATTTTTATTTATTTTGCAAATATTTCCCATTTACATTTCAATTTGGTTCAGGTCACAAATTCAAGTAAGGCCTTGGAAAATAGGTACAACCCCCCACCCCTTATATTTCCTTCCTTTATAAATATTTTATCATGTTCATGTTTTGCTAGGATTTTTTTTTAAGCTAAAATTACTTCAGGAAAAGAATCATGATCATACTGAATCAGGCTACTTTAGTTACCTGATAGATTGACATCTTGTTTTAAGATAAAATTCCTTCTAAGTCATCAATGTACACTTTAATCTTGTGTGTCCAATAAACACAAGTGCCATTTTTTTCAAGGATAAAACTGTTTCTGTTTTGTTATATACAATGTACCAAAGCATACTATTTTCAAGGCCAAAAGGTTTTGAATTTTATAAGTCTTTCAAAATGTAAGAAAGACATGCCAAATGTGGCAGTCTGATTCTGGTGAAGAATATAGAGGTACAATATCACTAGACAATTTAGGCAAAAAAGTGTCACTAACAGTAAGATAAAGGAAAGGATAGTGCTATCTACCTGCATTTTAATTGCATATTAATGGAAGCTTCTTAATTCTTTAGAATTAATTAGAATTAATTTTTTAATTAATTAAAAATTAATTCTTTAGAATTAATTCTTAATTCTTTAGAATGCAACTTACATGCAACATAATTTAGTTATGAAAGAGTTCCTAATCTTTAAATTCTATTTCTAGCCCATGAAATCTTAAGTTACAGTAAATAAATGAAGATGGTATGCTACTTTTAAAAGGTCCCGACCCTAATATTAGAGAATCAGAGGCAAGATCAGAAATATGATCACAGAGAGGGAGGATAGGGACTAGGTCTGTGACTTCAATGGTTCAGGGAAGCTCTGGAGAAGGAATTCCTTTTACCAGTGTAAATTGGCACCTTCTCTACTACTTATAGTCTTGGAGAATTGCCTAGAAGTTAGTCACTGGCTCAGGGTCACATAGGAAGCATGTGTCAAAGACAGGGGACAAACATAGTTCTTTTGATGCCAAGGTCAGCTCTCTTTCCTTTGTATCTTGCTGTCTGTTGGTCAGAGAATCTAGCCTAATTTCATGGAAGGAGCAAAAATATAGGAGTATTTGGACGGCTTAAAGTTCTCACTGGCAAAGAGAGAACTCTGTACCATGTATTGTCCAACACAAATACATTTGTTATATTTAACACCATTCAACATGCAAGAGAAAAGCAGTGACTGCAAGTCTTAGGATCTGTTGAAATTGTTTGGTCCCCCCCCCCCCGGGTACTGTGGTTACTCTCTAGGGCCACCACTCTTCTGAGGAGATTTACCAGCCAACCAATATCTCAAATGGGGAATAGATTAATGAATATATAAAAATGAGACTTTGGAATAAGTTTATTCAAAATGCAAGGGGAAGACTTATTAATGATAGGGACAGCAAACATAGGCTCTTTAAAAAGAGGATCAGTTATCAGGATAAACTGACCGCCACTCCACTGCCCCTCATCAAAAAGGGGCCCATTAACATTTGACTTTATCGCCAAATGCCTGTATGGGTAATAAATGACCTTCCTAGTTCTTAGAAGCTTTAACCATAATCTTGATTAAGGATTCCTTTGAGTTTCTTTTGCCCTTTTGCTTACACTGAGTAGATCAGTAGTTTCTTCTTAACAAAACCATAGTTAAGAAGTTTTTCACAATGAGCAGAAGGCCACAGTAATAGTAGTGGCAAGGGTGATGAGGAGGACAATCTAACCAGGATGTGAGTAGTTGGCCTATACACTAGCCCTATAAACCCACAAGAGTTGGAGGGGAAGTAGGATGCCAGAGGGATTGGGGTAAGGAGAGTACCACTGCAATGGGACCCTGAGAATCTCTCCCTAGGGGGCAGGCTGTCCAAGTTAGCAGAAACAAAAACAAGGCAAAGTGAGGTATGGGGAAGCTAGTAATCATTGGGGAGAAGAATACATAGAGTGAAGCAGACATACCCTATTCAGTTCAAGCTAGTTCCTTTTATCATCGTATTAGAACAATTGCCAGACTTACACCATCATCATTTCTCCACTCAAATCTCACACATTAATTCTTGCTATTTTATCTTGTTTTCATCTAGATCAGAAGTGTCAAACACAGGACCCTTGGGTATCATATTAAAATGTCATTTGGAAATATTTAACAAAATCAATAAAACCTAATAGAACATAGCTAACATTAATATGTGGTTTTCTAAGTCAATAAGCAGCCTAAAGGGATCCTTATGTATGGTTTAGTCAGCCCTCCTTCCAGTTTCTATTTGAGTTTGACACTACTGATATGGATATTCCTTAATGATCACAGCTAATAAATATAACTCCTCTGGGGTTTTAATACAAACCATTCCCCAAGGCTAAATTAATAGACTGGAAAGAGATCCCACTAAGGTCAGATTCAATAAAGTTATACATATCAAATATGAATAGAATGTTTTCTACAAAAAATGCAACTTTAGAATGTTTATTCAAACTGCAAAAGAAAAGAAGAATTATTAGTAACGAGTCAACAAGTTCTTTATTATATGGATTTCTGAATTTCTTTATTATAAGGATGAATGATCTGTCAAGCCAATACCCCTTATAAAAAGAGGCCATTAACCATTTGACTTCATCACAAAACACCTAATGTGAGTACTTTCCAGCACCTGGTGATTTCCACAATCTTTATCAAAGTTTCCTTTGATTCTTCTAATGTATGCGACAGTTGCTAACCTTCTTACTTTTTACCATCCTCTAGCCAGATTTTGTGAGAATTTATGATTTATCTGAATTTGGAATCACCTCAGTTAAGTGCCTAAAATATATACTTCCCATCCAGTGTATTTAGGCTCTAAAAATTATAGAATAGAAAAAATATAAACATGTAAAACAGAATATTCCTGTGAAGAGGCTCCAGGATAACAGCTAGAAAAGTATAGAATTAGGGTTACCACATATTCTGCTAATTTAGAAGATATTTTTTGTTTACAGAAAACAGCTAGAAATTTTTATGGTTCCATAAAATTCACATTCATACAATAACCAATTTAACTAAAACCCCAATGCCTTCAACAGAGTACCTTGCATGTGTTTTATAAATATTTGTTTAATTGAATTGGCAATAGTTACATCTGCCAAAGAGTCTTGTTTAATTCTAAAATGTACATGGAAAATATTTTGTGGATGGACCCTTTAAAATTTTCCTTTCCTCAACAAGATTTTTTTTGGGTAATTAACAAACAATAATGCTAGAATCTTATATTTGCTTCTACCCCTCAGTTAAGTTTATAAATGAAGATGCTATTGAAAATCATCTTCAAAAGTTCACCTTTTCCCTTCTTATCTTTTTCATCAAGTTTACCCTCAATTCATAGATAATCCTCATGGAGTTAGAAAAATAGGAATGTAGGCATATTGGTTGGTAGTAGCTGATTTATTCTTGGTGACTTCTATATATACATATATGTGTGTGTGTATCTTTCCAGTCTATGAAATCTTTTCTTTGAGATATCCTGAATTTTTGAATTCACTATCTGAATATCTTCAAGATTGTATTCAGTACAAGATTTGTATGTATTTATTCAGGTTCAGCTGCTTTTTTGTGAAAACTGAATT
The DNA here is from genome assembly GCF_028583685.1 of Petaurus breviceps papuanus. Lineage (NCBI taxonomy): Eukaryota > Metazoa > Chordata > Mammalia > Diprotodontia > Petauridae > Petaurus > Petaurus breviceps. Next base: position 9,080,668 of record NW_027187332.1, on the reverse strand, counting down.
TCAAGGAACATGAAAGGAAAAAAAAAAGGTTACACTCAGTAAGTTCAAGTTATTTGACCCAGATGAATTTTATCCAAGAGAGAAATTGAAGTTTACTACTTTCTCACATGACTAATGTGGGGATTAAGGTGGTGGACTACAGAAGTAATAGTCCCGCTCTCACGGGTGATGAAACAGTAGCAGAAAAAGGGGGGGGAAGGAGACTGGAAATAGTTGAATATTAGTTCTACATTCTCTTTGATAGACTATTATCATTATCTCATCCATCCCAAATAAGGATCCTCAACTTTTCTTCTTATATCTAATCCAACATTCACTTTCAAAGGCTTTTTTTCATTGTATTTCAAAATTTTCACAGGCTTATGTGGGGTTTTAGCCTTCCTGACACTCTTCTTTCAGGAATTTCTCAGTCTCATTTTTACTTACCCTTGTTTTTGTTTCTATGCATTTTTTTTTGGTCTTTTTGGAGGAGGGAAAGCAGGGCAATGGGGATTAAGTGACTTGCTCAAGGTCACCCAGCTATTAAGTGTTAAGTGTCTGAGGCCGCATTTGAACTCAGGTCCTCCTGACTCTGGGGGCCAGTGTCATATTCACAATGCCACCTAGCTGCCCCATCTCTATGCACTTTTAAAACCAGAATTCCTAGTCTTCCTCACTGACACCTGCTGTGCCTCCTCATCTTTGTCTGATCTGAGAAAATCAAGTCAATATGTGACAATTCCTAGAAGACAATATGGTGCTAGAGCCAGATCCTGCAACTGACCTTCAAAAAGTCAATTGTTACCTTTTCAGTGTGAGCATCAACTACTCCAAAATCAGCAAACACTACACATCAGGACATGATTTATTGTTTTTATGATTGTCTAGACTTAAGAAAGTGATGGAGAAAATGTTAATAATGCAGAATTAAATTAAAAATTGTGTCATGCATACTTTTTGCCAGAGAGTCAGTTGTTAAATATTTACCAGCATACCATATTAGGTCAGTTCTGTACAGAAAAATACTGGATGGTCTGCAGATTTTAGAGTCTATGCTGTTTTATATTGAAATATACACAGACAGAAGAAACCTTTCATAAATATACCAGTCTTGGGGCAAGCAGATCCTAGGTATCTTTGAATACTCTAATAATAAATTACACAGGATTTCTTAGACTTCCTTTGCACTCAGGTGCTGCATCTATGAATATTCATCAGACATTCTAGCTATCTCTAGCTGTATGATTCTCCTCCTTAGCTAGATGAAAGGAACTGATATAACTAGCATACATCAACCACACTGGGTAGCTACATTGTTTTCATAAGTCACTTTTCTCTTTTCTTCTTAAAATACAGTCATCTGGGGGAATAGTACCAGGATGTTTCTCCTGGGAATTTTCAATCTCACAATTATCCTCAAGCCATTCAATATTATATATCCTAACTCTTAAATCTTTGATCAATGTTCCTAAGTGTCTGGTACATGACAGAGTATGTCAGTCATTTCCTATCACAAACTCTAAAATGGTATAGTCCCTGAATCACAGTACCCCTCTCTACTAGCAACCAGTGTTTGCTTAGCAGTCCAAATAAATTCAAAATTGCAGCTCCCCCTTGTTGTGCCTTTCATTTTTTTAAGTCACTGAAGAATTCCCTTTTATCCTATTAACAGTGAGCATTTCCTCTCTTCGAGCAAAGTTATGTACAAAGATTTATAAACAAAGGCTTACCTCCTGATAAGTTTGCAATATTTAATCAAGGAGCTCCATTGGTCAATCGCCTTTAAATTTCTCTCCTTTTAACCACAGCTGTGAAAGCACTTATCCCATTCCTCCTCTAAATTTTGACATTTTGGGTGATACAGAATGAATCACTGAGAATGAGCAGGAATGAGTTATTTGAATGAGCAGGAATGAGTTATCAGGCAAATTATAATTTGCCTGATCAATTTCCCATTCCCCACAAGATCACTTCTTTATTCTGTCCCATTCTTCACCTTCACTTATCCTACCTATCCAAGTTGATGCCAGATTTTATCATTTCTATCTCCATGTCTTTTCTCTCACTTGTCATTTCCCTCTGCCCGCAATACCACCATCCTAGGTCAATCTCTTATTACCCCTTGTAATGATCTATTAATTGATTCTCAAGTCTCTTTCCACTTTCTTACATGCATCTGCCAAAAGGATTTTTTCTGTATAGCTCTTACCAAGTCATACCCTTCTCTCTTCCACCCCTGCACCACTGCCACTTGATAAACTCTAGTGACTGGTTGCCTTTGAGATGTTTACATGAGCAAATTTAGCTTATGCTTCATATAATAGTAATAGTAGTTAATATTTCTGTAGCACCTATTATGTGCCAGGCACCATGCCAAGTGTTTTACAATGATTATATCATTTAATCCTCATAACAATCCATTTTTAGAGGTAAGAAAACTGAGGCAAACAGAAGTTAACCCATCACCCAGGGTCATGCAACTAGTAAGTGTCTGAGACCAGGTTTGAACTCAGGTCTTCCTGACTCCAGGTGCAGTGCTGTCCACTGAGCCACCTAGATGCCCATATGATCTATATAATAATAGTTTACATACATTAATCATTTTAAACTTACAGAGGACGTTGCAGATTTTTCTCTCACAATGATCCTGTGAAGTAGGTGGCAGAAATATGAATGTGGTTCAGAATTTATATAATTTGTCCACAGATGCATAGCTATCAAATATCAGGAATGGGTCTTGAACCCAGATCTTCCAACTCTAAATATAGTTAGTACCCTTCAATAACCATAATAGCTGACAGTATGTATCACTCTAAGGTGGCTTCTCTGTAGCCTCTGACACTGTTGATCACCCTCTTCTTTTTACTCCTCTAAATCTCCCTAATACTACTCTGTATTGACTCTCTTCCTACCTGTCTGACCACTCCTTCTCAGTCTTTTTTGCTTGATCTTTTTCTAGATCATGTCTGCTAATTGTGGGCTACCCAAGAGGTTCTATCCTAATCTTCTTTTCTCCCTCTGTACTATTTTACTTGGTGATCTCCTCAGTTCTGAAGGATCCAACTATTATCTCTAGGTTGATTATTCCCAGGTCTACTTACCCAGCCTTTAAATCCTCACATCACCTCCAAACTCAAATCTACAACTGCCTTTTAGACATCTCAAAATGGATGTCCCATAGACACATGGTAGGTACATAATGAAGCCAGTTGACTGAAGATAGATGAGTTAGATGACATTATATAATCAGATGGATTCAGGAATGGTTGAATGACCAAACTCAGATTAGTACAGGCTTCAGTGTCAATGTGACAGGAGGTCTGCAGTAGGATGTCAGAAATAAGTACTTTGCCCTGTGACATTTAACAATTATCAGTGTCTTGGATTAAGACATAGATGGTATCTTCATTCAATCTGCCACTGACATAACACTAGAGGGAGTAAATAATATATTAGATAATAGAATAAGAAGCCAAAAGGATATTTACAGGTTTTCAGAGCATTGCGCTGAAACTAATAAAATCAAATGTAGTATGGATAAATGTAAAAATCTTACATTTGGGAATAAATATCAACTCCACAGATATAAGATGGGGAAAACATATATAGATAGGTACCATTATGAGAATGATTTGGGAGGACTATAAGATCAGCAGAAGCTGAAAGTGTGAAAATATAGTAAAAAAAAAAAATTAGAATTCAAGCCCTTTCAGGACAGGAACTGTCTTTGGCGTCTTTTCATATTCCAGGTATTTAGCACAGTGCCTGGTATATAGTAGGCCCTTAATAAATGTTTGCTGATTGATTGAAAAGTACATTTGACCTTGGAGTTGAGAATTACAGCTTCTCAGAATAAAGAGGTCCTGGTCAAACATCCTATGGAAGACTATGTTCAATTCTTGACACTAGCATCTAAGAAGGACTTTGATAAGCTGGAAACTATCCAAAGTGGGGCAATCAGAATAGTATTGGGCCTTGAGTTAATGACATAGGAGAATCAATTAGTTTAATTGTTTGAAGGAACTATGTGTGTTAAACCCAGAAAAAAAGAATTGTTGGGTGAGGAGGTGTAATGGCAAGCACAGAAGTAGTTCACATCTTGTTTCAGCTATGGAGTTAACACCTTGTTTCAGTCTGTTAAGAAACAGAACATGTGAACTCCCCAGCTTGTCAACCCTAGAACTTGCAAACTCCTGGGGAGGAGCTAATAACTATGTAAGGAGAGCCCCAGGGCTAGAGACAGCAGAAACTTAGAAGAAAACTCTTGTGGTGACAGAGTAAAGAAGGAAAAAACTTGTGGTATCCTGGCACTGTCTGTTCTGTATGTGTTGATGTTTGTTTATGACACTATGTACAGAAGCCCTGGGGCCTTACTGGAAGCCCTGAAAGAGGATATTCTGGTTGTGTGTGTACATACGTCCCGGAGGAGGGTTTTGGAGGTCCTCCACTTTACTGATGATTTGTGATGACCTCATGGACCTTGTTTGTGGGTCTGTGTTGATTTCTATGTTGATGATTTGTGTTGAGTTCTCAGACCTTGTTGGTCGGTCTGAGTTGATTTCACAGGCAGATAGTGAATTAATGATGGTTCTGGCAATGTGTATTAATGTTATTGTGGCTCTGTCAAGCTTTGTCTTTCCAGAAACAGGAAGTGTGAAGGACTTGAGGTGGACTGGACACTGTGAGCTTCAATATGGAATGAGAACTGGACGAAGAACTGGACAAGGAGCTGGACAAGGAACTGGGAGCTGCCTTCCTTTGAATCCAGGTGACAGTTGGAGCTGAGACCATGGGAGAGGAACCATGGAAACTGAGAGCCAGCCTCGAGTCAAGCTGAAAGAAGACTTTACTTGGATATTGTGTACTGACTGAGAAGATTGTGATTTACTTGTGACCAAGGGGTGGATGGCCTGTGTATTTTCCACTACCCCTTAAGAGGGTATTGAGTAGTGACTAATGACTGAATATTGACTTATGATTGAATGGTGACTAATGACTGAATAGTGACTGATTTGTAACTTAGTGTGCCCTATGAGTGGAGAACTTTGACCATTGTATTTTGTGACCCTTAAGGAGGCAAGCCTCTTTAAGGATGATTGAATGATTGAGTTAGTAAATGATTGCACTTTGTTGAAAACTATTGTGAACACTTTGGTGAAAACTCTGTGGCCATTTTAGTGATAAGTCATTGTGAATACTGTATTTTTATTTTCTGTGTTAAGCTGTAACATTGTGAATGCTGTACTTTGATTCTCTGTGAATGTTTTGCTCTGATTTGTTATTGAATAGTGTTCACTATACTGTGTAATCAGAACTTTGAAAGTTGTTCACAGCGGCAGTCCTCTGGAAAGCTGCTTGTGCATGGCTTTACAGGAGGGGGAAGGGGAAAATGATAGTTGTGATTAGTATTTAAAGAACCATTATGTTATGTATTCTGCTTGCCCCCAGAGGGCAGAACCAGGAGCAATGAATGTAACTTGCAAAGAGAAAGATTTAGGCTTGACGTCAGCAAAAACTTCCTGACAATTAGAGCTATCTAAACATGGAATGGCTTACTTCAAGAAGTGTTCTGTTCCCTCTCCTTGTAGGTCTTCAATTAGAGGCTGTACAATAATTTCTTGGAAATATTACAGTGTAGATTTCTTTGTTTATGGGTTGGACTACAAAGCTGCTAAAGTCCCTTCCTATTCTTACATTCTTTGATTTTGTGAAAATGAAAGGACATTTTCTTAGTGATTATAATCCTTACCAATTTAGCATACTACCTTAAACAATTTCTTTCTTTTTTTTCCTTTTTCCTTGTATCTAGATTTATTTTGTTTCGGTTTGTTTTTCTCTCTGATTTCCCTTGTCCAGAAGCAGATCTAACAGCTGTGACCACAGATGGTATGTACTTACCAGTTGAAAATTCCAGCTGCTAATCATTACCCTGAAATGTCTTTCTAGTAGTATTATTTAGAATCATTACTGGCATGTAGCCTTTTGTTTCCTTTTCTTCCCTAGATAGTTATCCCTGAATTAGAGTGTAGCCTCAGTGTATATTGTTTGTTTTTACCAGATGTGCTTGATCCTTCTTCTTTTTTTTACTTATGAACCTGTTTTACACTTTTCAAAGTAAAACCCTTTCCAGATTAGAGGTAAAAAAATATTCAGGTATTCCATGCACTTAAGTAAGCAGGTATAGTCAACTGATCAAGACCACATCCTGGAATGATTATTCACAACTTTTTTTTTTTTAATCTCATGACCTCTCTGAGGGTTACTAATATCTTGATATGAGGACTTGCATGCTACTGAAAGTGAAAAAAGAAAAAAAAATTTGAATGAATTTATCCCCTCCAATATAAAAATAGGCACATTCTGTTTTTCTCTTGGCCCCGAAGCTGATCTTGCAAATTGAGAAGGCTAGAATCCTGGGGAAAGAGCCAGAAAGGAAAAGAGTCCAATTCACTCAGTTTGCTCTAACAACCACCTGTTAACAACCAGCTGCTCAGACCTCTAGTCCATGATCTCTCAGAACTTCTTTTTCCTACATTCTGTTGCACCAATCTTTCAGTCTGAGAAAGATTGACCTAGAATCATATGCATTTTTTAGGTTATCTATTTAAATTAGGAATATTTTCCTTTGAAATTTATGCACATTACAATAGAAAAAGTCTGATTTTTCAATCTGGCAGAATTTGCATTTTAATCAATTCATTTTATAGAATAAGAAGCATCATAGAATAGAGGATAACAAGCTGGCTATGGAAATAGGAAGATTTGAAATCAAGTCCTGTTTTTGACACATTGGAACTGTGAGTAAGTGAGCACTAGTCACTTAAATTCTCAGTGTCCCAAATAATTTTTTAGAGTAAGTTACAGATTAATTGCTGATTTGAATAGAGGAAAGGATTACAACAGACTGGAGCTCTCCACACTAATGAAGTCACAGGTCCAGAACAAAATATATATCTGTACATATATGCATGCACATATGTATATGTTCATGTATATAGTTTTCATGTGTTTGTGTGTGTGTGTACACACATATAATGTTGCAGTCAGGGTTCCCTAACATAATTCCCTACTGGCTACTCCCATATCCATAATACTCAAGTGCAATAATCCATCTCAATCAGTAATGATAATCATAATCATCATAATAGGTAGCATTTTATACAACACTAAGTTTTGCAAAGTATATTATGAATAAATATTATTATTTATGTTTTACAGATGAGGAAAACAAGACAGGCAGAGGTTAAGTAAATTTTCCAAGGGCCACACAACTAATAAATGTCTGAGGCCAGATTTGAATCAAAATCTTTCTAATTCCAGGTCTGGTGCTCTAGTTGCCTCATTTTCCTGATTATTTTGTTGTTTGTTGTTGAGCCATTGAGTCATGTCCAACTCTACATTTCCCCATGGGCCATACTGTCCATGGGGTTTTCTTGGCAAAGATACTGGAATGACTTGTCATTTCCTTCTCCACTGGATGAAAACCAACAGAGGTAAAGTGATGTGCCCAAGGTCACATACCTAGTAAGTATCTGAGGTCACATTTGAACTCAGAAGTTTTCCTGAATCCAGGCCCAGTGCTCTATCCACAAGCCACCTAACTGTCTTCTACCCTAAATATCTCTACCCAAACCTAAATAAAACATGTGACTTAAAAGTATAGTGAAGAACATTTACTTAGAAGAGAAAAAATGTATAAATAGTAAGAAATTAAAGCAACAAACACTCTCACCATCCATTTCCCGAAGCAATCACTTCCCACACTTCCAGAAACTAGAACCTGCCTATCAAATTCACTCTGTCCATTTCTCATACATTCAGCACAACAGCAGAGAGATACCAGCAGTCTAATTTATTCATAGATCTCTTCCAAAGGTTATCTTCTAGGATTGTTTCTACTGGATAATTTCTTCCCCCCTCCAATTCCTCTTTCATCCTACCATCTCTTCTCCCCACATGGCATTAATGCCTCAGAAACAGAAGAGGTCTTAAGAGACTTACCCAAAGGACAAACACTAAAGCTTCTATGTCTTGAAGATGTCAGCATAGGAGCATCCTTGAAATACCAGACTTTGTCGCTACTAGACAAAAGGAGACAGGAAGCTAAATTCTAGGAGTCTTCAGAGGGATTCTAGGGAATTACAAAGCATGGAAGAAATGTCTGTGGGCTGCCTAAAGGTCAGTAGGAAACAGACTGCACAAGGAAAATTTCAAACAGATAAGTAATCCTAAATTTTAAAAGTACTTCAGAAACAATCCTTATGAGATCACAGATTTAGAACTGGAAGGGACATCAGGCATCATCTAGTCTAACTCCCTCAGTTTATGTAGGAGCCAATAGTCCTGAAGAGGTGAAATTACTTGCCCAAAGTCAGTAAGTAGTAAGTGGTTAGTGTTAAGAGTGCGTGGGAGAGCCAGGCTTCAAACTAGGACCTCTAATTCCAAATTTAGTAATCTTTTTACTGTACTACAAAGCCTCTTATATCATACTCTGCCTCAGTGTCACCACTACCTTAATTAACACTTTTATCGTACTAAGTATTTTAAGAGACTTGTCCCCTGAGAACATGTTTTTGCAATAAAAGTTAGCATAAAAATAAATTTCACTTAACTAAGTTTGCTTTGCAGAAATTTAGAAACAATTTTACTATAATCCATCTCTTCTATAAATTGAGGGCATCTTGTAGCTTCTTTTTATGTTAAAGTTTTATTCTGTGAATAGCATTTAAATATAATCCATTTGTTTCGAAAAAGTTTATTATTTTAAATTTTTAACTCTAAGTAAATGTTTATTTGCTGACAATGTCTAATACATTCTCCCAAATGAGATTTTCTTTATAATTTAGTGTACCCAAAAAGAAGTTCTTTTGTTAGCCATCAGACTTACAGGGTAGTTGCAAAGCATTGGAGCCACCAACTGTTCAAATGTGGCAATACCAAGCTAGTTTCAATAATTTACAGAAGAAACAAAATCACTTAAAAAGCATTTCTATTAAAGAAAAATATGGTTAACTTAGATATTTAAAATACAGTGTTCAATTTTTTTGACCATTCATGAAAAAGTCTTACCTAGAATCTGAATAAATCCTACTTTTGGAAAAGATGTATAATTCTCATAAAAAAGAATGTTTCAAATGTTTTGAGATTAAAATATTTATAATAAAAATGAATAATATGTTGTTTATTCTTTTAACTAGGCAAAAGTCAAAGCATAAACAATAAAGTTTTGGCATCATAGGAAAAGCACTTATTTTAAAAGTATGTAATTTTGAATTTGTGTTTTAAAATAATTATACACTACATAATGACATGGTATATTTTCTAGCTAAAGCAAGATCTTGGGGCACTGTTCATATACAGAGAAACACTTTTAACAAATGCATTCAAGTTCTATTTATAATATTTTAATCACTCAAACAACAAACATTTATTTGATACCTACTATGTGGTTGCCACAGTTGAGTAAACAAAATAAAGTCTAAGAGAGTGCTCCTGCCCTCAGGAGTTTCCAAGAAAGGCATCAGGATGTGTCAGAAAGAATTCTGAATTTGGAGTCTGTAGATAGGTTTAGCTCCCAATTTCCACACTAACTCTGTAATCATGGTCAGTCTCATAACCACTATGAACCTCAGATTTCTTCTCTGTAAAATGGGGATGATTATATCTGTAATACTTCACAAGGCTGTTCTGAAGCTCAAATAAGATAATATAAGGATTTTTGTTTCAGCATGTAGCTTGAGGTAACTGAAAGCACAGTACCATTTCTCAAAATTATACTGCCCTGTGCTTCTTTACCTTTTCAATTGTGAGGCAAAATCATTCCTCCAGTTTGATCTTAAAAGAAGATTCATAGACAAACATCCAATGCCATGCTATATTCTGGAGAACAGGCATTCTTTATCCTATACTATTGGTTTTTCCTTTGTGGAGTGTTATATCTCTTTTGTATGGTTCTCCCTGAGTAGTCCCTATAGTATTAGGATGCTAATGAGAACAATGCTATCTGCAAAAGGGAGAATCTAGATTACTTCATCATCAATAAGGAATTCCTATTTTATTTGGTTACTACATTAAACATCCTCCATGATAATGATAATACCTCTGTGAAGGATATATCTCCCTATTTTATACACTGTTTGATATTGATAATCAAAAGAAGACTGACTGAGGTATCTCTTGGATGAAAAGAATCTTGTACATTTAAATATCCACAGGAAACAATTTTTTGGTGGGGAGCCTCTAAGGTTGTGCTTTACTGTTTCAAGTCAAATGCTTTTCTGTAAATCAAACATTAAAGAGAGTGGCATTCTTTTTATTTATTTTTCAAATTAACAAATATATTTTCTCTTCCTCCTTCCTCCATGGTAACAAATACGTAGTAAAACAAAAAAAAAAATCCTTCATTGGCCATGTAAGAAAATATATGTCACATAAAATTTAAAAGTTTTTGTATAAACAAGTCTAATGTAAAAATTATAAGGAAAATAGGTAACTAAGTAAAAAAATTTTGCAACAAGTTTCTCTAATAGAATTTTATATATGTATATATAATACATAAATTATATAATTTATAAATATATTGCATATAATTTATATAATACATAAATATATAGATTTATATATTATAAATTATATATATAAATCTGACATATTTGCATTATATTCAAAATATATAAGAAACTGATTCAAATTTATATGAGTAAGAGCCATTCCTTAATAGATAAATGGTATATAGTTTTCAAAGGAAGAAATCCAAGCTATGAAGAATCATGTGAAAAATGCTTGAAACTGCTAATAATTGGAAAAGTGCATATACTATATGTAACTGATTGTGTTTACATACACATATGTATGTATTTATACATGTGTATGTATGTGGATAGATAGATTAGTAGATAGATAGATCAATCGATTGATCAATCTTAGAAATGAAATCCTTAGCAGAGAAACATGTTGCAAAAGTTTTTTTTTACCCAGTTAAATATTTCTCTTCTAATCTTAGATTAAAAATTTAAGTTAGTATATCCATTTAGAACTTATCTCATTATATAGTATGAGGTATTCATTGATTTAAACCTAAGCTGCCTCTGTACCCTAAAGACCATAGGACCTTTCTACCTGACTTATAGTCAAAACCTTCCATATGTGTTGTGTCCCCAATTTGAGTGCAAACTCCTTGTCTTATCTTTTCATTTGTATCCCCAGCATTCAGTGTAGCACTTTGTTCACAGTAAGGCCTTAGTGGTTTTTATTCATTCATTCATTCATTCAATTTACCTGGCTTTCGATATCTAGCAGCCTTTTATATATTTGATGTTCCCTTCCCTTTCCAAGCTGTATGGGTAATAAAATCCAGTAAAACTTATATATATGTGTGTGTGTGTGTGTGTGTATGTATATATATATTTATAGACCTACACATAGGTTGATAGATATATATGTAAAATGTGTGCATGTATGTATGTATGCATGTATGTTTGTGCATGTGGGTGGGTGTTCACGTGTGTGTGCAGTGCTCTAGCCCTAGGTTATAATAATCAATTCCATTCAAGTAAGGATTTATTATTCACTAACAGTGTGTCAAGCATTGTGCTAAACTTTGGGAGAACAAAGACCAAAAAAATGCACCTATCCTCTCCTTAAGGAGCTTATATCCTTAAGTGGACAAAAAATAAACAAAAAACTCTGGAGTTATACAATGTATTTCATGATGTTATTAAGGGATATGAAATTTAGTGGGGATTTTTTGACAAAATTCTCTTACAGGCCTTGAATTTAAACTAAGCACCCCCATTAGTTTGTGCCATTTGACAGAAAACTGAAGCAAATACAAGCTGAACTTTAAGATAATAATAATGATGGCTAACATAAAGCACATTAAGGTTTGCAAGGTACTTCACCTATATTATCTCATTTGTAAAATTCATGTTTTAGATATAGTTTGATGAAATATTATCATGCAAAAATTTAACAGAGCTTTCCTCTTGATGAAGCAGTATTTAAGAGGGAACTAAAATTTGCATAGTTATCCACTTAAATCTACCATGTGACATGGATGGAAAAAAAAAGAGCTCATCCAAAGCTAAGTTTGTAAAATTATGCACCTGTTATGCATATGTGAAAATTAAAAAGAAATAATTACATATAAGTGGGTTATAAAATTATTTATATGTGCAGTCAAAGTTTAATAAATGATGTTTAGTGGGAAAAAACGGGGGGGGGGTTATAAAAAGGCAAGTAACCAATATATATTTAAATAATTAAAAACACCTGGGGGGAGGGGATTAGGTATATATTTAAATATGCAATTACAATCTGCAGTATCTCTAGAATGCCAATAATAGGTCCTTATTTCTAAAAACTGAGTTTTATCATTAATATTACATATCATTTTACTGAATTTCTGTAATAGGCTATATATAAATCTGAAAACATGTGGATCAAGCTATTTTCCTAAATTGATTTTTCCTTTTTTGTTTATTCACAATAGGACCATGATGTTAACAGATAGCAACGAAATTAATGCTGTAGTAGCACCAGAAAATATAGGGGCATTTCCATAAGGTGGAAATGTAAGTATGGTAATTAACCTGGGTGTTCTATAGAATTAAAGAATAATAAAGTTGGGTAGGTGAGGTAGAAAAAAAAGAAAGCTTAATCTAATCCACACTGCTTGGAGAGTAAGAGCTGATTCTGGTCTGAACTCTGTTAACTTTGAGACTTTGTATAAATCATTATTCATTTCAAAAATTCTATTGTAAATGTTACCAATTTCTCCTTCTGTGTGTATCTAAAATTATACCTATTTTTTTCCCATCCTGCTAGTCTCAGTTCTTGTCACATCATATATAGAACAGTTTTAGAGTTTCTTAGTTACAATTTCTCTGTAATTCCCAAATGTGATGTGCCCTAGAGTTATTTGAATGGTGTTATACAAGGAGTATATATCATGTCAATCTCCTCTCCAAAAACTTTATAACATTCATATTCTCATGTTGCAAGTACAGGATCAACAAATATCATCTTTTACCTCCACTTCTACCTTCTTTTTTTCAACATTTCTATTTTTGCCCTAACAGATCAGTTTATGTTAAAATGTTTTTTATCTTAAAATGTTTTCTACTTCCCAGTTCAACATTTGTGGTCTCATGGGAATGCAATCTGTTTGTTGAACATCTATTATAGCCTACAGAATTTGCTACCAAATTTTCCCACAATTTTTACCCATGATAAAGCATGTTTCAAAACATCTGCCAGTCCTACAGAGTTCCTCATTTGTCATCTGATGTACTGAAATATTTTTTACATCACTCTTTCAATTGTATACAAGATTAGAGCTTTTGTTCTTCACCTTTTACTATGGACCAACATTCTGAGGCTTATGTACTAGAACTGCTCCCTGTAGGTATCAACATGAAGCTAAACATTTCTGTCTTGACCTTCGTGGGTACCTCCCTTTTTATTACATTGTAAGCAAAGAAGAGACAAACTAATCCTGAGACCTTGAACTTTTTAATCTGTCTTCAATTCATGTACTTTCCTTTTGAGCAAGTGTATTAAAGATAATTTTTATTTTATTCCTGGCAGCCTCTTATTTTTTGGCCTTGCGGGTATTTACCTTCTAGGCTTGCACCTTCTGAACTAGAGGAAGAAGTTCATGGCCAGGGTCTTCACAGTGGAGATCTTATTGGCAAGGACTTTTGAGACAGGTGCTCTCTTCTGGGCAGATTCCATTTTAGGAGTTGCCCTTAGAGCAAATGACTCTTGGAGTTTCCTCATTTCATGCTTGATAACTTTGTTTCTAATTTGCCTTACCTTCATGACTTCATAATGATCAAAATCTGCCATCTTGGCTTTCCTTTCTCTAGCTTCAATTTCTTGACCTATAGCTGCCCATTTTGAACTAATATTCTTTCTCCCAAATAACCAGGACATGCTCCTGACAAGTGCTGTGTGGAAATTTGAAAATGAAGTCTGTGAGATGCATATATTTGAAAAGCATAGCCTACCTCCTCATACCACTGCAGGGCCCATTAACCAGAGCCCTGTTCTGATCAGTAACATCCACAATAATCACTAGCTTGCCAGCATATAGCCAAAGGAAATATAGGCTATTGTCATTTTCCATTCAGTGTTTGAATACCATATTGGTGGTGTTCTGGAAGCCTATTTTCTTTCCCCAGCTGGTGATCAAAGTACATATATTCAATTTCTTCCATCCTCAATCCACCTATTTATACTGTATACTGAAAGCAATGGGGTTTTTTCACCCACTTTGTTGTATATCTCTGTGCCAAAAAGCTTAGTCACTGTTAGTAGCTGCTATAACTCTTCTTGAAGGAATCCTGTGTTTCCAGGTTATTTTTCTACTTACTGCCCTGCACATCTTCTATACTCTAGTCAGAGCAGACAACTCTCTGTCCCCCAAACACGAATTATCTGACACCTTTGTATCTTTGTTCAGGTTTTTACCTATACCTGAAATTTCCTGACTGCTTCCCTTCTGTCTTCTATGTATCTCCTGAATTTTCAACCATCCTTTAAGGCCCGATTTAAATGTTGCTTTCTCTAAGAAGCATCCTCTGATCCCCCAGATTAGTAATAACCTTTCCTTTTAGATCTCACAAAACACTTGTTTTGCAGCTTCCTAACACATTTGTCAAGGGGGCAATATGACAGAGGGAATAGATTTTAAGCCTTGTAATAGGAAGACCCGGTTTCAAGTCTTATCTCTGACATATTGGTTGTGTTTCCATCAGCATGTCCCAACCCCCCAGTGACCTATTTAAGATTACAAGTTACAAACAAGTTGCCAATATAGTAGGAATTCTGACAACAAAAATTAATGAAATTGGGGCAGCTAGGTGGCGCAGTGAATAAAGCACCGGCCCTGGATTCAGGAGGACCCGAGTTCAAATCCGACCTCAGACACTTAACACACTTACTAGTTGTGTGACTTTGGGCAAGTCACTTAACCCCAATTGCCCTCCAAAAAGCAAAAAAAAATTAATGGAGTTGCAGGTCTGGACAAAAAAATGCACATGTTATTATTATTAAAGCTATGTTGGCATCTTATTCTCCCACTAGACTGAAAAATATCTTGAGGGCGAGGATGTAGTCGTCAGCCTCACTCTTTCTTCTAGAGTTATCTAAATCCAGTGGCAAGAGAAAAATCAAGACGATGACCTTGGTATCTTTGATGTCTAACCAAGCTCTAAGTTCTCCACAATTCCTGTTTGAGCCACCTTCATGACCATTGGAACAAATTGTTCTCATTTGTCTATTCCACTGGAAGAAATCTTCATAAAATTAGGTAGACATCCCCCTAACTCACCAACAGGTTTGAGGCTTTTCTGTTACCATCCATCTGGTTTAACCCTTCTGCTGAGATTGGGTTTTACTGGGGTATGGTCACTGCACATGCTACCACGGGTGAGAGTTTGGTGAATCAGGTGGGCATCAAAGGTGGATGAGCAGCCCTGTAAAGGGATCTGAAAGTTTTCACATCAGAGGTGCTAGGGGTCCCAGAATACACCACACACTCCTTTGTCTTATCTAAGCTCTGCATCTCCCCAGTCTTTTGTATACAGATACTAAACTGGTTAGGTATTGAATACAATGTAATCATTTGCAAAGACCAAATGTATGAGGTGTTCATATTTCCATTTTTCCAGTGAGGATACAAAAAGACTTCCTCTGCAGTAGTTTTAAATGAATACTTATTGCCTATTAAAGGGATTTGAGCCCTTGAAGGAGTACCACAGGGCTGGATATTTCCCATAAGGGAAATAAACATTGGATTGCTAGTGAGGTAACCCCCTTCTCATCAGACCTACACTGTCCAAATAATTTCTTCACGATAATAGTGGAGGGAAAAATCCAGGATTTTGGCACCCTTGTGTTGTGACTATTATCCCTTTTCATTCCTTAAATTAGAAGAAGTCTGATCATGTGTAATCCTCTTCTCCTTATGGGACTGGCACTGCCCAAGAACTCAGAGATATAGAATTATTTCTCTAGAATGCTATGTCCCTGAACTCTTGAGCTTAGAGTCAGTGGAGAGGTTACACTGAAGTTGTTGCTTCCCAGGAAATCTTCCTGGGGTTCCAGAACTTTTGTCTTGGAGGTTATAGCACTCACTCTCCAAGTTTGAGACTAGGAGCTCACTTGTCAGAGCAATAACCATGTAGCTCTGACCTGAGGCAACCACTATACATTCCTAGGGCTGTAAAGCCAAGAGTAAGCTGCTCTCCAGAGGACTGCTGCTGTGAACAGCTTCAGGGTTCTGATAACATAGTATAGTGAACTGTCTATTTTTTTAGTAATAAACTAAGACAAAACATTGACAGAAACCAAAGTACAGCATTCACAATGTTATAGCATAACAAATTATCAGTAAAGTGGCCGCATAGTTTTCACCAAAGTGGTCATGTAGTTTTTAAAAAAAGATATTATTTGGTAAGTCCTGAATGCGATCATCCTTAAGAAGCAGGCTTCCTTAAGGGACACAAAATACAAAGGTCAAAGTTCTCCACCATTAAATCACATTGTCTTAATCCCTCAGTCAAAAAGTCTTCTTTCTTCTTAACTGGAGTTTAGTTTCCCATCATCCTTAATTCAATCATCCTGAAGAGGTAAAGTATACAGAGTACAAAGTCCTCCCAACACCTAGGCCATAGTAAATCATGATCTTCTCAGTTTGCATTAAATACCCAAGGAGAGGTCTTTTCATCTTGATTCAAGGCTGGCTCTCAGATTCCATGTTTCTTGTTCTTCTTCTATGGTCCCAGGTCTTGCTTGAATCTACCCAACTGTCACCTGGATTCAAAGGCAAGCAACTCTCAGCTCTTTGTCCAGTTCCTTGTCCATATTAAAGCTCACAGTGTCCAGTCCACCTCAAGTCCTTCACAGTTCCTGTTTCTGGTAAGACAAAGCTTAACAGAGCCACAATAACATTAATACACATTGCCAGCACCATCATTAATTCACTATCTGCCTGTGAAATCAACTCAGACCTACCAACAAGGTCTGAGAACTCAGCACAAATCATCAGTATAGAAATCAAGACAGACCCACAAACAAGGTCCAAGAGGTCAACACAAATCATCAATTAAAGTCCCAGGACCTCCAAAACCCTCCTCCAGGACTTCTGTAAACAGACGACCAGAAAATCCTCTTTCAGGGTTTCCAATAAGGTCCCAGGGCTTCTGTACAAAATATCACAAACAAACATCAGCACAAACAGAACAGACAAACATAGAGTGCCGGGATGCCACAAGTTTTCTCCTTGACCCTGCAAGAGTTCTCTTCTCAGTTCTGCTCAGTTCTCAGTTCTCTCTATGCTCTCTCCAGCCTGGGCCTCTCCTTATATATGGTCATGAGCTCCTCCCCTTCCTGTTGCATCAACAGTTCACAAGTTCTAGGGTTCACAAGTAAAGACTTGATACAATCATTGGCAAGAACTGAAACAAGGTGTTAACTACTTCTTTGCTTGCCATTACATTGGCATAGGTCAGCTCCTATCTTTGCTGCCTTCTAGTCTGTTACATGATAAGGGACAGGGGGGAGTGGGGAGAATGAAAAGGGCAAAGGGGGTCAGTTTGTCTGTTGGCTACATTTTATAGACCCCACACAAATGAGTGACACCAACACAAATCAACCAATATATCCCTAATCAATGAGGCTTAGACCAAACAAGGTCTCACCACCCAGTAAGCTCATACAGCTGATCAGAAAACTTCCCCTCCAAAACTAGGATCATCTGATGTTAGATGATCTGAACTGCTATGAAAGTTTCTAAGCTTTTTTACTGATGAAATCTGACCAGAAAACTCTCTCAAGGCACCCTTTCTTATACAATGAACATTTTTCATCATTGAACCTGCAACTGAACATGTATGGAACTCTGCATCTTGAGTAGGAGTTGATATCCTGAAAGTGATCCTTAATATTGGAAAAATTGTAGCATGTACATTTCCTGTGTTTCAATGACCCAAGAATTCTATGTCTATTTGTTGTGTACAATATCAATGTTAGAATCTGCTCCTTTAATTAATTTGATAGATGACAAGATTCTCTGTGGGTGGGTTTCCGTCTTTAGGATCATTATAGATGTCAAAATTAATTTAATCAAAGAAACACAATTGCAGAGCTTTATTATGAATTATGAGTGGCAGTCATGAAGAGAGCCCACCTTAAAGTCAAGAATCAGTAAACAACCAACAAATATTTATTAAGCACCTACAATGTGTCATATATGTTAGGTTCTTCAGATACAAATTCAAGAATGAAACTATATTCCTGCCCCAAAGAGTTTATTATCCTAATAGGAGAAATAAGTGCTAGTCAGGTAAGGGAGTTCTGCTCTGAAGAGACACAGGGATAATGAGAAGAGCTATTAGGGCATTCAACTGTCATGCCCTTTCCCAAAGTAACGGGATTATTGATTTTATAGCTATTTCCAGAGCAAGAGATAGAAAAGTGCTTAGGAGGTGGGAAAGGGTGTCATAGACATGTCATAAGAAAAGTACTTTGTAAACCAGAAAGCACTAGAGGTTTTACCAACCTAGAAAGGTTTTGAATATAATCCTAATCATATATGTTTGTTGCCTGAGGACCAACCTAATTAAGCTTAAACAGATCATCAGCTAGTGACTGATCACTAGTTTTGCTTTAATTTCTGTTTTGGGGTGGAGGGTAACCACAGTAACTTGTGAAGATTGTCTACTTCCAAAATTTTAAGGAGCTACAATCTCTATCGATAAAGTGACCACCTACTTTTAATGAAAATCATGGGAGTTTAAATTAAAGCTCCAGATGTAACAAGTCCTTGTACCAAAGAAAAGAAAGTACAGACAGGAGGTGATTCCATCCGAGACACAGGCTTGTCTCTAAGACCAGTATGCTCAACCTGCTTCATGAAGGCACTTAAATGAGAGAGGGTCCAAGGCCCTTCCCCCACCTGGAGGCACAGTAGAGTTCATCTTCCTCATTTAATCACAAACCAACCAGAAAGAAAAAGAGTAAGAGGTTGAATCATGGGGGACTTTAATGAATATTCAGTCTCAGCTTGGCAGCCAATCAAAAGGCCCCTCTTCACCACACAGTAAGAAGATAGGAAACAATCATAGGATGCATGCTTCAAAGTAGAGAATGGGGCCATCTATTATACATGCCCAGAATGCTGTAACCACCATTTTGTGAATTTCCCCAATCCCTCTCCATCTTGGGTAAGTTCACCTAGGAGACTTGCTCAAACAAAGCCTGCCTAGGAGACTTGCCCAAACCCACCAACAAAGCCCAACCTGCCCAAACCCACCACCTGGAACCCATGTCCCCCCCCCCCCTTTCTCAGAATAGACTTGGGGACTTTCCAGTTGGGCTACAAACGTGTTGTTAGGCAATTAACTGATTGCTACCTTTTGGCTTCTGCATTTTCCTCTCTTGCTCATAATAACTGTCAAGTTGTGGTTTCCCCTTGATAACAGTTACGTTGCGGCTTTTGTCTACATAAACCCTGGGAATATGCATCTCGGGGCTGCTTGATTTGGGTACTTGCCCCTTGCAGTTGCTGGCTGAAATAAATCTCCACTTAAAACTTTATGTCTAGTCTCGACCTTGCTCTTTTGGGTTACAACAAGAAGCAAGCTAACCAAACAGTTGGAGGGGAAAGGAGGATTGTATTAGGGAAGCAGGGATTGTATTAGGCAGAGTTGCATATGGTTCCAAGGACTAGGATTTCATTGACCAGTTCCCTGTTATATAAAGTTTTATTAATCCTTCATAAGTTAGTGCTACTTATGAATTTAATGTGTTGTCCCAATTATACAGTCCAGTTTACTTATATATCATGTTATACAACACCAGACCAAGAACTAACCTCAACCAAGTAACACTTGTTTGAGGCAACTACATATTTCCCGCTCTTAGTTAATAATGTAATTGATAATTACTTTTAATTCTGCTACCAGCTGTGCAGTCAACTAATAGTGGGGGGGGGGGGAGGAGGGAACACATTCCTAATTAGATAATGAAAACAGCATATGGCACTGAATTACCCAACGTACTGAAGTCTAGATAGATCTATCGCTTCTCATTATATATAAAAATCCATCACTCTAGATAGGATTTAAGATCATTCTGAAATGATTTACTTGTCCTAAGAATATATTTGTTACTACCAGTTTTATAGTTTTCAGGGTGTTTCCAAACAGAAATATTGAGACTTCCTTGTTCAGGTTCTCATCACTGCTTACCTGGACAATTGTCATAGTCATAGCCCTGGTCTCCCTGACCCATGTCTCATCCCTACCTCCACACCATTCTTTACCACAGATGCCAAAATATCCTTGTCTATGCATAGCACTGACAATGCCATGTCTCCTCTAAAAACTTTGAATGCCTTTTGCTTATAAAATGAAAGGCAGAAAACTTTACTGAGTATCAAGGTCCTCCACAATTTGTCTCTAATCTTAATGCCCAACCTTATTTCACACTATTCCCCTTCACAATTCTACAATTCAGAGGGAGCCAGGTGGCGCAGAGAGTAAGAGCACCAGCCCCAGCGTCAGGAGACCTGGGATTGGTTCTGGCCTCCTCAGATACTTAACACCCACACAAAAATAACTGGCTGTGTAACCTTGAGCAAGTTACTTAACCCCGATTGCTTAGGGGCAGCCAAGTGGTGCAGTGAGTAAAAGTGCCGACCCAGCCCCAGCGGGGACACCTGGGATTGGTTCCGGCCTCAGATACTCGGCACCCACACAAAAAATTAACTGGCTGTGTAACCTTGAGCAAGTTACTTAACCTGGATTACTTTAAAAAAAATTCTACAATTCAATCACATTAGGATAACAGGATCCTAGATTTAGGAGTTAGAAGGAACCTCAGAGGTTATCTAGTCTAACTCCCTCATTGAACAGTTAAGGTAGAAAATATAAGTGACGAGACTAAGGTCTATTAGTTATTCAGCCTTCTTTCTGCAGCTTTACACACACTGTTGGCCATACCTAGGGCATACCCATTCCTCAAACCAGCCTCAATTGCTGAAATTCTTTTATCCTTTTAAAGCACAGCTCAGATCTCCAAGAAGTCATCCTTTATCACCCTCAAATAAAGATGATTGCTCCCTCCTTAACTTTTCCAAGAATAATAAATGACCTATTTTATTTCTGAGAACAAGTGCCTAGGGGCACTTTGCTTCTCCCTCTAAAGGTTCCCCTAGTTTTGGACACATAGGAGTAGACCCAAGTTCAGCTCCAAGAAAGAATGACCCGTAAAGAGATAGGTCAAGTCACTTTGTAGTACCCTAGAGAAAATTCCTTAAAGCTTAGCTTTGGTTCATGTGTATGACATCCTAAGAAGTAGAAAGAAATTCAATGTAGAATGTAAATCAGGTATTGAACAGCTATTTACTGCCTACCCTACAAAAGAACACAAGTACTGACAAAGGTTTAAACATAAATCATTAAGTTATAACTATTACACTTAAAATATCAAAACCTGAAATATTTTATCAGACTGCTAAATGATTTTCACCTTAACCTTGCATTATGCCATCCAAATAGCTTTCAACATAAATATGTTCTCACAATCCAAGCCAAAGACTTGATTTTTCATATTTTCTGTGGTCATTTTTTTTTAAATGCTGTTATAATTATAGAGGGCACTTGACTCCTACAGTGCAGCCAATAGCAATTGAGGGACCTGAGGGCTCCTAAGGTAACCAGTACTGAAAAGTCCTCCTTGCAGGATTTCTGGTCAGGTACCTATCAATATAGGAGCCAAGAGGTAGTATACTAGAGCCAACTCTAACCAAGCTTGGGAGTGATTGCTAAATTTTCAGTGTGAGCATTTACACCACCAAAATTGGTAATCACTTCAAATCAGGGCTTGATTTATATGTTGTAGATTTCTAGACTTAAGGAAGTATTAACAATGCAGATTAAACTTAAGAGTCTGGATGTTAAACATTTACCATCAGACCCCTGTATTGCTCTATAAATATTCCGTGAATTTAGCAGGAGGACAGTAGAAGGCTCAGGGAATAAGGATTCAAAAGGCTGGAATACGGATTACCAGAAAACTGGGAACTAGAGTCCATGACTAGAAACTAGACAGTAAAACTGAGGTGCCACTTGACCTATTTAACCCAGAATAGGAGGAAGGCAGCCAAGAGGGATCTGCAGCAATTCATATATCAGTAATGTTGAAATCAGCAGAAAAGTTGGTGGAAATGAATATTATGCAGAAATTGCTTTAAGGTGGGAGTTTTAAGATTGAAGCTCATAAGGTATGGCCATTTCCAATATTCTACCTAAGGCAGGAAAGAATAACTGTAAGGAGGCAAAGAGAGGCCCATATCAACAGGCCAAATGTCAGCTTCAGATGAGAAAATAGGCAGTTGGCCTTAAGAGCCCTCTAGCCACTGCCCTCACCTTTTTCAGCAATGCAGGACTATGTACTCTTGGCTTCATGCTAGCTTAGAGTAAAGAGAGTGTCTGAGGCCCCTCCTTCATCCAGAGGCCCACAGTAGTCTTTGTTGTCTCACTTGCATACACCAGGCATGTCAGAGACCATGACTTTGCTAGTTAATACCTTTTGAATGTACTCCAGTTCCCACCCAGCAGCCAATCATTAGTTCGTTTCTTTCTTTTTTTTTTTTTTTTTGCTTTTTGGAGAGGAATTGGGGTTAAGTAACTTGCCCAAGGTTACATGGCTAGTTTTTTTGTGTGGGTGTTAAGTGTCTGAGGCCGGAACTGTACTCGGTTCCTCCTGACTCCGGGCTGGCGCTTTACTCACTGCGCCACCTAGCCGCCCCCCATTAGTTCATTTCTTAACCATATGATTAGCAGACCAGAATAAGTGGAATATCTGTGCATGCTCCAAATTTGGGGAAAAAAAAGACTTTCATTAGAGATTATTTCTGGAAATAGCCTCCCCAGCCTCTTCCACATGCATTGTGTATATTCTGAGGATGGAAGTTCATGGACTAGGCCTCCATTACACTGGGCAGCTAGGTGGTACAGTGGTTAGAGTGCTGGGACTGAAGTCAGGAAGATTCATCTTCCTGAGTTCAAATATGGCCTCGACACTTAATAGCTATGTGACCCTGTGTAAGTCACTTAACCCTGTTTGCCTCAGTTTCCTCATCTGGAAAACGAGCTAGGGAAGGAAATGGCAAACCACTCCAATAGCTTTGCCAAGAAAACCATATGGGCTCATGAAGAGTCAGACACAACTGAACAACAATCATTATACTATGAAATCATAGCCAACCTTTTTCACCATCAAAGACAGTATAATTATTTTGCTTGAATTCTAATTTCAGATTCCCATAAATGTTTATAGAAAAGGTAGAATTATCACTAAAGAGAAAAAAGACAGGAAAAGCATCTGGATTGGATCAAGTGTACCTAGGAAATCCATGTCGGAGGTAATATTAGGGAAAGTATTATGGGACTGGGTCACAGTATCTCTGAAAGAGAGAAAGATCAAATTGTAGGGTGAAAAAATCTTGGACTTTATTAATATTAAAATAAGGTATTCAAGAGAATGTCAGTCCCTGCCAACCTAATTTGTTTATTTTCCTATCTATTTATATATTTTATGAGAATTAACTACATGTTTACCAAAGGCATTTTCAGTAAGTTATTTGGAGAAAAAAGTAAGTTTTCTCAAATGATATTCCATAATGCAACAGATTTTTATGATTATACAATTGACTGAAAGATACAGAGAACACAAGATCCCACTGTGACTATTGATTATGAAAAAGAATTTGATTTTGTAGAACAAAGTGCTACCTTAATGTACATCTTCCAACTAGGTCTCCAATTCATACATTCAAATAATTCCAGTTTTTTTTTTTTAAAGCAATCAGGATTAAGCAACTTGCTCAAGGTTACACAGCCAGTTATTTCTGGGTGTGGTGTTAAGTATCTGAGCCCCGACTTGATTCCCCAGGTCATCCCGACACTGGAGCCGGTGCTCTTACTTGCTGAGCTAATTCCAGTTTTCTTAAAAAGGAGATATAAAAAAGAAATAACCTTGTTATTTATGACTCCCTGATCATAAACATCAGGAGAGGCATAAAATACAAAGATATACACTAATTAAGTATGTTTGCAGTGTGATGGAGGAGATCCAGCTTAGATTTCAAGTTAGAGCATTTCTCTCTAGATTGTGAGGTCTTCTAGATGCACCTGTTTGTAAATGACACTCTGCTGGTTGCATTCTACCCAGAACATTGCAGAGACTCCTGAAAAGATTTGTAAGTACTCAAAAGTTTGTTCTGGCCATTCACACAGGAAATACCAAGCAGAAGAATATTGATTATTGCCCAGAATCAATTGGATGAACAACCTATAGAGGTTTTTTCCCCCAACAATATGTATATATAGGATAGAGAATACAAATGGAAAATGAGACAGATACAGGAAGAGAATGGGTTGGTTTGCCTTCAGGAAATAGTTAAACTCCTTTAATAACCTCAGATTTCTCCCAAAAACAAAGACCCATTTTTTTATACTAATATTCTAACAGTGTTTTTTCATGGCCATTAGACACAGAACATAACAACCTCCAAAGAACAGAAAATGAATGCCACACAGTGAGAACATGGTACATGTAAAGCAGTCTGGAAATGAGGAATTCTTAAGAACAGTAGTAAAAGGTATCATGACTATTCATGAGACAAACCTGATGGACAGCTTAATTGTTCATTTGGTGTTCTTGTGACATAAGTAAAAATTGAGGAAGTATTCTAAAATGTAAGGTTGATACTCTGCACCAAACTTGTAGGAGGACATGGACATAAGTCACATAGGATGCGGAGACATGAATGGGTTATCATGGTTTAGGGAAATACAAATTCATTACATCAAATATATATTTGAGTAGGAGTTGAGCATTTTTATAGCCCATCCAATTTAATTAGATGCAATAAGCATTTATTAAGTAATAGGTACCAGCACTGTATTAGGAGCAAGGATACAAAGACTGAACAAAATGCCCCATTCCCTAAGGAACTTGCATTCATCTTGCATTCAGAGGAGGTATGGGGAAGGTGATAATATGATAAGTAAATACAAAATATATAAAAATTAATTTCTGGGGAAAGGACATAGGTTGAACATGAAAGGTAATTTGTTAACAATGGAATAAAGGTTCCAGAAAGCAAAATGGAAGGGAAGGGTAAGGAGAAGAGAGGAAAGAGCTGAAAGAGAAAAGATGAAGAAGAGGAGACAAAACAGGAGGGGAGAGGAGGGAACATCAGAGGGATTGAACTAGTACGAATGGATATGAAGGAGTGGGCGTGTTAGTTAAGGAAAGAAACCAGCATTCAAATTCACAGGGACTATGAATGGAAATAATGTCAGCATGTTAGGTAGAACCCTCTATATAGAACTAATGGAGGACATCAACACAAAGTAATGTAGGGAGAGATGACATGGATGAATTGTGGCACACTCAAAAACAGGGCCAGTAAACCACACATAAGGATACCTGAAGGTGCATATTGACTTAGAAAACCACATATAAGTCTATGTTTCATTGTATTTTTATTTATTTTGTTAAATATTTCCCAATTATATTTTTATTTGGTTTAGGAAATGTGTTTGATACCTCTGCTCTATGCTCTATACCATTAAAAGAACTATACACAAGGATGACATCACAAATCCACTGAAGCAATATTTTTAGCAAAATTTATTTCAGCAAGATTTGATCCAAACACTTCAGTACATATTCTAATATGATCTTTTATATATTGTTTGAATTACTGCATTGAAAATATTCTAAATTAGCTCAGTAAATGCTTATTAAATTCAATTGGGAAGTCAACAACTAGGCAATGGTCACTAACATGATAAAAGAAGAATTCTGCTATTTCTTAACTACTTACATCTGTATAATCAAAAAAGTAAACCATTTGCTTTTCCCATGGAACAATGATTGTCCCAAACAAAATACCCAAACAATATTAAGCTGTTCTCATCCCACCCTGGGCCTGTGACTCCCCAGAACCCTAATGTGTGATTAAAAAATGGATAATGGATACACCAAGTGGTTGTGATCTACTTCATTTGGTTATAGTTACTATAGTTGTTGACAGACACTTAAAGCAATCTTCAGTCAGTGAAACAGAATGCTTGTTTTGGTATAGTCTGAAATGTCTCATAATTATATACCCAAGAGAACTTATTCAGGTCAGTTATGTTTTTGCATTTTGAGTGATACCTACTATCAGTGATGGTAAATAGACACACAGTGAAGCTGAAGGCTTCAGCAAGGTATTTTTTCTGCGAAGATGGGTGGGTAAATTCCAGGAAAAAGAAGTGGCGTCACTTAACTAAGTTGGTGAAAAGTCAGTTTAATTGGTTTGGTTTGAAAGTAACAAGATGTAACTGAAAAGGGTATTTAATATCTATCAACAATGAGAGATGCCTAAGACATTTTATCTTGGTAGAAAAATAGTATTGAACTCTCCAAAACTCCCTTTATTGCCCATTCCCAACTCTGTTTGTACCAGTATTCCACATTAATATATCCTTATATTAAGAATGAGGGGGGAAGCAGGGAGCAGTGAAGTCTTTTAACTCATGCATTATTATTATGTACTTATTTTCCTCATGTAATATCATTTCCTATAACATTAAAACATGATCCACAGCTAAATGGATCACTGTAGCAGACAGAAAACTGGGCCTGGAATCAGGAAGACCTGAGTTCAAATATAGCCTCATACACTTAACTATGTATCCTTGGGCAAGTCACTTAACCTCTGTTTGCCTCAGTTTCTTCATCTGAAAATGGGGATAAGAATGGTATCTACCTCCAAAAGTTGTTATGAGGATCAAATGAGATAATAGTCTGTAAAGAAAGCACTTACCACAGTGCCTAGTGTGCACTAGGTGTTACATAAATGTTGTTGTTATCATCATTACCATCATCACTTAACAAGTAAACACATCTGTGTGATTTTTTTTTTCTAAGTTAGCTATATTGGGACCAAATTTTGAGATTTTTCTGTTTTTATAAATAAAGACTGAAAAGGTTTATACAAATAAAGATCAGTAAGGTTCCCACTTATTTGGCCTCCTGCCCCTTAAAAAAACCCACTGGGGTTAGATTAACCCTTATTTTCATTCAATATCCCCTTGCACCCAAGGCTACTACCACCCACTTGAATTGTTGTTCCAGCACCTCCTAGGCTCCCACTTTGGGAACCTAAGAATACTATATATAGTTGTATAAAATAAGTAATGGTGACTAAATTTAGCTTATACAATTAAATATTTTAAAAGTCTTAAGATTAACTAGTTAAAATTTTATTTTTATAAGTTCTAGCTCTGTTGATCAGTCCTTAAAATGGTAGAGCTTTTTCAAGTTGTAACATTAGAGCCAAATTTATGAAATGCAACAAATTAATATGGTCAATTCTGATAATTTTTAAAATTCATATTTCCATTTAACATAATATAAAAAACAACTTTTATAGATTACTTTTCCAATAATTACATATGAACACATAAATAGTATTAAAACAAAATTAAACCATTCAGAAAAGTGTCAACCTTTTTTCTTAATAATCATTTTTTACCAAGTTAGAAAAAATGAGCATGACCTTAAACATAAAAACTTGCACAAATGAACTAATTTCACTAACAAATACATGTTTGTGAAACTGGTGTAGGTTTTATAATCAAAACTAATCTAGTCAACAAGCTTGTATGACTCCCAAAAGGAGTGAATGACAGGCTCATGACAACGCAATTGCCACTTGCAAGACAGTGTCACTCCACCACCATCTGTGCGTATGCTCCCAACATGACCCTGATGAGGTCAAAGAAAACGAGAGCCTCATCAATGTGTCAAAAGAGGGCAAACTTGTAATTCTGGGTGACTTTAATATCAGAGTAGACACAGACCATCGAAAGCAACAGCAGCAAGTCACTTACTACTAAAGACTTGTGCATCTCATGACTTTCTTATCACCAACACTCTCTTCCATTTGTCTAAGCATAATAAAATTTTGTGTATGCACCTTTGAAGAAAACATTGGCATTTAATAGACTATGCCATTATAAGGAGAAAAGACACAGGATGTGAGAGTGACAAAGGTGATATATGGCACAGAGAGTTGAACTGATCAGACTTATCCTTTCCAAGCTAAATATTCTCATTCAACAAAAACCCAAGGCAAGATAACTACCAGAAGACTTAATGTCAACAGATTAGAGCACTTCTCCTAGGGCGAACAGTTTGTTGCTAACGTGGAGGGAAAGCTGAATTAACACATGATTGGCAACAATGGAAGAGAAAAGTAGTGGGCAGCTTTCAGATTTGGTGTATAGAACCTCATTTACTCATTTGGACCATAACACTCACAAACATCAAGATTGGTTTGATGTAAATGATAGAGAAATTAAATGGGGAAAAAAAAACCACAGGGTTTAATCAGCAGGACAGTTTCTCTGTCTCTAAGAAGGCTGTGTTTAACTCTATTAAAAGTGAAGTGCAAACAAAGCTTAGAGAGATGCAAGATTCTTGGCTCAGAAGGGAGGTGAAATTCAGTTTTACACTGGTAATAACAATCCAAAGTGCTTTTATGATGCCCTGAAAGCTATTTGTGGCCAAAGACCTATAGTACATCTCAATTACTCAGTACTGATGGAGCCACATTGATTAGTGATAAGGACATGATCCAGGAGAGATGGGCTGAACACTTCTATACTGCTCTCAACAGACTATAATCAACAATGCTAAAACCATTGACCATCTAGTTCAGGTTGAAGTCAATCCCTCGCTAACCAAACTTCAAACTGAAGAAGAGATTTTGATTGCCATTAAGCTCCTCTTCTGTGGCAAAGCACCTGGCACTGGTTCAATGACAGCTGAGATTTACAAAGCAAGGAATCCACTGCTCATACAAAACCTGACTGCAATTTTCAAGGTTACATAGTAAGAGAAAGTTATCCCCTAGGAGTTCAAGAATGCCTCCACAATCCTTCTCTATAAAGGAAAAGGAAACAGGTTGTCATATGACAATGGAGAGGGGGGTCCCTCTCTTTTTTAGTTATTGCCAGCAAGATTCCTGACAGAGTCTTCCTCAATAGGTTGATCCTTCACCTGGAAAATGGTCATCTATTCAAGAATGAGTATGGCTTCAGAAAGGGTCAAGGAATGATTGATATGGTGTTTGCTGCCCAACAATTCCAGGAGAAATACTAGGAATGGAACAGGTCTGTAAATGTTCATTGATCTGACCAAGGCCTTTGATACTCTCAGTTGCCAGGACTTCTGAAAGATCAAGGCAAAATTTGGTTGACTGGAAAAGTTCATCAGTGTTGTACACCAGTTGAACAATGGTATGCTTGCACAGTTTCTGTGCAAACTGAGGATAATGGATGATGCTCTCATGGTTTTCCAGTCAGCAGTGTAATGAAGCAGGGCAGCATGTTTGCTCCCATGCTTTTTAGCATGTTTTCAGCTATGTTGTTGGATGCCTTCAACAAGAATGAAAAGAGCATCAAAGTCAGCTACCTCACTGACAGTAAATTATTTAACTTGAAAAGGCTCCAAGTCAAGACTAAAACAGAACAAAAATTGATGTGACTTTTTTTCCTCTCTCATTTTTTTCAAATGCTTTATTACCTTCTGATTTACATCCATTCATTTCTGCCAGACTTTGAGTTAAAATTTTCTCCCCATTTTTCTCTACCCACCACCCCAAAATAGTAGTGCCACAGGATATCCCCTCCTCCAATCTGCTCTCTCCCATATTTTCTCCCATAACCCTTTCGAATTTCCAGTGGATCTCCACGCCCCAGTGCCTGTATATCTTATTTCCCAATTACATGCAAAATAGTATTAGTAATAGTATATATATATATATATATATATATAAACTTTGAATTCCAGATTCAATCCCTTCCTCCCTTGTCACCCACTCAGTTCAGTATAGGATGTACACGTGTGGCTAATGCAAAACAATAACATAGTAACATTGTAACATAGTAAGACTGACTATATTTCCCTCCATCCTATCCCACCTCCCACTTGTTCTATTCTCTACTTTGATCCTGTCTCTTTTCAAAAGTAGGTGCTTCCAACTTCCCTCCCCCCAGCCTGCCCTCCCCTCCATCATCCTCCCTCTCATCCCCTTCCCCCCCTACTCTCCTGTCCCTCCTCAAGCCAAATTCAGTGGGAATAAGGTTGGCCCATTCCCTTTTGCCTTCCTATTCTTCCCCTCCACTGTAACCATTTTCTCTTGCCTCTTCTATGGGATAGTTTACCCCATTCTGTCTCTCCCCATCTCCTCTCATTGTATTCCTCTTACCTCTTAATTTCACCTTTTAAGTATCATTTCTTCCTGTTAAATTGGTCCTGTGCCCTCTATCTATATATAGCTGTAAACATATATACACACATTCACATATGTATTCATATACCCTCATATATAGACATATGTATATGTTTCTAATTCCTTCAACTACTGAGAAGTTTCATAAATTACAATTATTGTTTTTCCATTTAGGAATGTTAATATTTCAACTTTGATATAAGTTCCTTGTGGTTTCTTTTTCCTGTTTACCTTCTCATGCTTCTCTTGCTTCTTGTATCTGAATGTCAAATTTTCTATTCAACTCTGGTTTTTTCAGCAAGAATGCTCGAAAGTCCTCTATTTCACTGAATGACCACATTTTCCCTTGAAACGGGATACTCAGTTTTGCTGGGTAGGTGACTCTTGGTTTTAATCCCAGCATCTTTGACTGCCGGAATATCATATTCCAGGCCCTTTGATCCCTCAGTGTAGTAGCTGCCAGATCCTGGGTTATCCTGATTGTGTTTCCACAATATTCAAATTGTTTCTTCCTGGCTGCTTTTAATATTCTCTCCTTAGCTGGCAATTCCGGAATCCAGCTATAATATTCCTAGGAGTTTTCTTTTGGGGATATTTTTCAGGAGGTGATCAGTGTATTCTTTCAACCTCTATTTTGCCCTCTGGTTCTAAAACATCAGGGCAGTTTTCTTTGAGAACTTCCTGGAGCATGATTTCTAGGTTCTTATTTGATCATGGCTTTCAGGTAGTCCAATAATTTTTAAATTATCTCTCCTGGATCTATTTTCCAGGTCAGTGGTTTTCCCCACGAGATATTTCACATTGCATTCTCTTCTTTTATTTGTTTGGATTTGTTTAACAGCATCTTGATTTCTCATAAAGTCATTAACTTCCATTTGCTCCAATCTAATTCTGAAGGAATGATTTTCCTCATTGAGCTTTTTGAGATTTTTTCCATCTGGCAAATTCAGCTTTTTAAGACATTCTTCTCCTCATTGCCTATTTGGGCCTCTTTTGCCATTTGATTAGTCTATTTTTTAAGGTGTTCTTTTTCCTCAGTCAAGCTGTTGACTCTCATTTCATAATTTTCTTGCATTGTTCTCATTTCTCTTCCCAATTTTTCCTCCACTTCTCTTATCTGCTTCTTAAGGTCCTCTATGGCCTGTAACCAACTCATTATTTTCCTTTGGTTTTTGGTGTAGGAGTTCTGCCTTCACTGTCTTCCTCCTGTTCCATGCTTCGCTCCTTTTTGTCCCCAAAATAGGAGTCTAATGTTGGAATCTTCTGTCTGCTTTGTTTCCTTTGCCTGGTCATGTTGCCCCTCAGTCACTTGACCCCTGGGCTTTTTGCCCCAATAGGACTCTGCCACCAGACAGGGGAGCTTTCGTCCCAAAAGCTGGGGTTTTTTCAGCAGCCGGAGGTATTAGATGGGTGCCCTCTCTGAGGTCTCCACATGCTCTGGCAAGCTGGACACCCACCCCAGAACCTCCACCCTAGACTGCAATCGAGATCCAGGCAGGTTAAAGCAAGAGCAATTACCCCTCAGACTGGTGCTTGGTCCCCCTACACTCTGCAAGCCAGGAGCTGAAGCTGCCATGTGGCGCTGGCTGGCTGTGCCAGTGTCTCAGTGCCTTCTCGCCCCGGGGGTAAAAGCCACGCACTGCCACTTACTGGGTCCCAAAGTCCAGACTGCACTGACCTCTCACTTTGTCCTTTGCATCTATGTGCTGATAAATCTGGAAACAGTCACAGCTGATGCTGATCTGGAGTCCCTCTGGCCTGTGGCTGGTCAGGCCTGCCCTAGAGCTAAAGCCTCAGTGTGGGGCTGGGCTCAGCTCCCAGAGCGCTGAGCTGGCCAATTCCTGCTGGCCTTCCCGGCTGTTCTCAATGGGAGTTTAGCTTCTCTGTGTTATTTTGTAGGTTCTGCAGCTCCAAAGTTTGTTTAGAGTCCCCTTTTTACATGGATTGGGGAAGGTGGGAGCCGGAGAAGTGGGGAGGCCCTGCTTCTACTCCGCCATCTTGACTCAGCTCCCCTGATGTGACTTTTTGATCACAGATGACTACGTGCTCAATGCTGCCTCTGAGGAAGAGACAACAAAATACTGACCGATTCTCTGATGCTTGTGTAAATTTTAGCCTTATAATTAACACCAAGAAAACAGAGATTCTTCACCAGTCAGCACATCATCCATGTTAAAATTGATTGCAGCAAATAGAAATATTTTGAATGCTCTGAATAAGTACTCTATGAACAAAGCAAAATTGCAGTAGCTCAAAAGAAACATGAGACATGTGAATTTAGACATCTCCACTCCAAATGTTCACATGAACACCTGACTCATGATAGTCTGATAAACCACAGTTGGACATACTGTACCTTAACTCTGACATAGTGATGTCATTTTTTTGGTCCTCTTGAAGCATGAAAGACAACCAACCAACACCTTACACCCTCCCCTACTCTACTTATTTCATTAGTTATACCCTATGCCTAGAATACTCTCCCTCCTCATCTTTGCCTCTTGACTTCCCTGTATTATTTCAAGTTCCAGCTAAAATCCTACCTTCTACAGGAAGTCTTTCCCATTCTCTTCTAATTCTGGTGCCTTCACTCTTATTTCCAATTTATCCTGTCTATAGCTTGTGCTGATCATCTCCAACTTTAAGACTGTGAACTCCTTGAGAGCAAGGATTGTCTCTGAGATTGCCTTTATTTATTTATTTGTATTCCTAGTGCTTAGCACAGTACCCAGTATATTGGTGGTGGTGAGTCATTTCAAACATGTCCAATTCTTCATGACCCCATTTGGGGTTTTCTTGGCAAAGATACTGAAGTGGTTTGCAATTTCCTCTTGTAGCTCATTTTTCAGATGAGAAAACTGAGGCAAACAGGGTTCAGTGACTTGCTGAGGGTCAGCTAGTAAGTGTCTACGGCAGGATTTGAACTCAGGTCTTTCTGACTCCAGGCCCAGTGTTCTATCCACTATGCCACCTCATTACCCAGCCATATAGGAGATGCTTAATGTTTCTTGATTGCACATTTTCTTAATTACTGAGTTGGGAATGTGTGCTCATGCTGCTCTTCCCCACTCCTTAGTGGAGTCCTGGCATTTAACATCATAGAAATCTCTTAAGTACCCCAGGTATCCTTGACGGCAATAGGCATACTTTCCTCTATTCTTCTTCATGTCCCCAGAAGTACCTCCACCTTTCAAAGGACAGAAAACTTCTACCGTGTTTCCCCGATAATAAGACACTGTCTTATTAAATTTTTGGACAGAAAAACACCAGAGGGCTTATTTTCAAGGGAGGGCTTATTTTAATGAACATTGACAGCAATTTTAATAAACAGGTAAATGTGAACAAAAGAATGTACCTTTATTCAATAAGCAAATCACTGGGGAAGAACAGGATGACGCGCTCACTGCTGCAGCTCTGAGCGCGGCGTGCGTTTCACGGGGGGGGGGAGGGGGGATGGTGCATACAGAGGGTACCTTAATGTAGCGTGTAGCGCAGGGGATCACCTTCACTACAGTAGCAATCTCAATAGGGCTTATTTTCGGGGGAGGGCTTATTTTCGAGGAATCTTACACAGTAAGGGGAGGGCTTATTTTTGGGATAGGTCTTATTATCGGGGAAACACGGTAGTATCCTAGGGAATAGTTCCTCTGCTGCATCATTACCTTTTCAATCCCCAGTACTAGACAATCCTTTAGCAGCAAAGACACTTGATGGTTATATCACATAGGTACTTCCCTCCTTTCTCTAATAACCTCATTGTGGGTAAGCCAGCACCACCTCCAATTGCTATGGGTGCAGAAACTGCTAATTACACCTCAATTGTCTTCATATTATTTTGCAAAACGGCTTGTATTTTAAACTCATATTACTGTTGTCGCCATGTCTACTTGGCCAGGTGAGGTCACGTTTGCTGAATGGAATGGTTTCAGAGGCAAAGGACCATTAGGGGTTCCTCATTGTGATGACTCATACTTTGGTTAAATTTACCTAACACATAGCAAGTAAGTTCATCTTTTCTTTTATCCACTTTCCTTCAATCTGCTTCAATAATCTGTTTAAATAGGTTAGGCTTGGAGATGCCATAACTGTTCTCAGCACCTTCTCATCTTTATTCTTTCTTCTGTTGTGGTTTAGCTTTTCATCTTTGTTTCAACTAATTGACGGTCTACCAGTTTATTCTGAAATGACCTCTACATCATTAACCAACTACTTTCAATTTCTTTTTTATTCAACAGAATCTTACAACTCTATTCTTTTTGTAGCATTTTATTTTTTCCCCAATTACATTTTTAGTACTCATTTTTACAAGATTTTGAGTTCCTGATTTTTCTCCCTCCACTCTCCTCTTCCTAAAATGGTAGACAATTTGATATAAGTTATACATGTACTATCATGTGTAACATATTTCCATATTAATCACAGTTGTGAAAGAAGAAATAGATCAAAGGGGAAAATACACAAAAAAAAAAGGAATAAAGTGAAAAAAAAAGTATTTTTGATCTGTATTCAGAGTTCATCAGTTCTTTATCTTTATGGACAGCATTTTCCATCATGGGTCCTCAGTTCTTATCTTGGATCATTGTGTTACAGAAAAGAGCTGAGTCATTAATAATTGATCATCACACAAGTGTTGCTGATTCTGTGTATGTTTCACTGGTTCTGCTCATTTCACTTTGCAGCAGTTCACACAAGTCTTTCCAGGCTTTTCTGAAATCTGCCTGATTATTATTTCTTATTCCACAACAGTATTCCACTACATTCATTTACCACAGCTTATTCAGTCATTCCCCAATTGGGAGACATCCCCTCAGTTTCCAAGATTTTGTTACCATAATAAGAACTGCTATTAATATTTTTGCACATGTAGGTCCTTTTTCCCTTTTATGTTCTCTTTGGGATACAGACCTATTAGGGGTATTGGTATTGCTGGATCAAAGGGTATTATGTACAGTTTGATTGTTCTTTGGGCAAAGTTCCAAATTGCTCTCCAGAAGGATTGGATCAATTCACAATTCAACCAACAGTGCATCAGTGTCCCAATTTTTCCATATACTCTCCAACATTTATCATTTTCCTTTTTTGTCATATTAGCCAATCTGATAGCAGTGAGATGGTACGTCAGTTGTTTTAATATGCATTTCTCTAATCAAGTGATTTAGAGTACTTCTTTATATGCCTATAGATAGCTTTGATTTCTTCATATGAAAACTTCCTGTTCATATCCTTTGATCATTTATCAATTGGAGAACCAACTGTTTCTGAAAACATTCATTTTTCTGAAGAAAGTATTCACAGGTCTGCATAACCTGTGATCCATGGGCTGCTTACAGCCTGTGGACAGTTTGTGGCATGCCAAAGGATTTCTCCCATATACACAGGATGTTTTCCTCTACATTTTTCGCAGGCCACCCGAAGTCCTTTGGTGTGCTGCAAGTGGCCCATGGGCCACAGGTTGTACAGATCCTGCTATATAGGAACAAGACTTCTTAGTAGTCTTCTAGTCTTTTATGTTTTCATTTCTATATTTTCCAACATTTCTTATCCTTTCCTATTCCTGTTTTTGTATTTAATTCAGAGGGTGTGTATATATATGTATGTATGTATGTATGTATGCTGATTTGATTCAGAGGATTTTATCATATTGTTCATTAAAAGCTCTCATATCTCTGAGACAATGGATCACGAGCTGCAATTATTACTGATGGACTTTTGTTCATCATGAGCTTTGCATAGGAAGAGAACAAATATCCCATGAAATGTTTCTTGTTTTGAGTACATACTGAAACCAACTCCTTCATTTGCCTCATCAAGAAGAATCTGTAATATCCTTCATTTAGTTGTATCTTGTTTATATCTACTGGTTTCCTTCATATAATACAAAAATCAGTACTGAGGTGGCTTAATTTCCTTAATCATAGGAATGGGTTACTGGACAAAGATCTCACATGTAAAGTATTAAAAGTGAAATTAATACATGCTTTGTTGTTCAGTCATTTTCAGTTGCATCCACCTCTTCTTGATCTCATTTGGGGTTTTCTTGGCAAAGACACTAGAGTGGTTTACCATTTCCTTTTCCAGCTCATATTCCAGAAGCTGAGGCAAATGGGGCTGTGACTTGCTCAGGGTCACACAATTAGTAATTATCTGAAGTCAGATTTGAATTCAGGAAGATGAGTTTTCCTGACTCCAGACCTGACACTCTATTTAGTGTGCCCTAATTAATTAAATTTGTACTTTGAGTCAGGTTAAAAACTATGGAATTTATAACACCTTCATTGACCCTTTTCTGCCACTCCACCATTACTACAGAAGTCAGTCCATAAACATTTATTAAGTACGTACTATGTGACAAACACTGTGCTTAAGCACAACAAAAAGAGGGAAAAGACGGTCTCTGCCCTCCAGGAGTTCACAATCTAATGTGTAGAAGTGGAACTGCACAGAATTAAGAAGCAAGATACATTTTTCTTTATTTCTTGGGTTATTATGGCCAAGTAATTCATATCTTATTTTGATGCCTTATCCAGGGCTTGGTGATAACCCTAAGTTTTTGAAGCTATGTCAGTGAAGCAAAAATTCCAATAGTTTTAGATAAACCAGAAAATCTTTATGAAATTCTCCGGAACAGACTATTATCTGTTATAATAGACTGTTATCTCAAGACCAGTCTAGCTAGCCAGTTATGAAAAATATTTAAATGCCTATTATGTGTCAGGCACTGTCCTATAAGAGCTGGGGATACAAATACAAATAAAAACAAAGACAGCACCTGCCCTCAAGGGAACTTACAATCTAGTAAGGGAAGACTACACGCAAAAGCAAGCTGAAAAGCGTGGGAAGGGGAAGGAGGTACAAGGTAAGAAGGAAGTATAAGGATATGTTGGAGAGATCCAGAGAAGTCCAAAAGCAGTGTAGCTGGTGAGAAATGGAGAGAAAACTGTGTTGAGCCCCCTGCTTAAATGGAGACTCTAGAGCCCACAGCCTAGCAATCATAGAATCCAATAAGAGGGACAGAAAGTACTGATGAAATGTATCAGGTAGATTCAATCTTTCAGCACAAAGAGATTTCCAAAAGATGGGTTTCCTAGGGAAGGAAAGTGAGATGGAGAGTTCCAGAAAAATCCAAAAGCAGTGTGGCTGTTGGAAAATGGGGGAAAAACCATGGGGAGCCCACCAAGGAAGCAGATATGCATCACTAGCAGGCTGTCTACTAGGTGATAAAATCCATAACATTTCAAAAATTTATATTGTTAAAAAAATGTTTGAAACAAGCATATGAAGAACTTAATCATAATAGACAAATAAGCTGACTGAAATTATGATGCTTAGAGAAGAGAAATATATTTGATAACTTGGACTGAGATCAAAACATAAGGGCAGTTTCATCCCTGCACTAATTACTTCCTATATGTAACAACACTCACATTAAACTAAGTTTTTATAAAAAGAAAAATTCTCATTTTAAATGTTAATTCCATATTAATATTTTTAAGACATAAAAACTAAACAGTATATTGCTGTACCACATTGTAATTATGTAAACATAATATTTATATTAAATTTAGGTTTAATAAGGTTTTATCTTTTTTAAGGATGAGCTAGAATTTTTAACTATCAAAAATTATTGATTACATATAGGTAGCATGTATATATTGCTTTAAAGTTTGCAAAGCTCTTTATAAATATTATCTCATTTTATCCTCACAACCCTGGCAGCTGTATACTTTCATTATCCCCATTTGACACATGAGGAAACTGAGGCAGACAGTGAGATTAAGTGACTTGACTAAGGTCACATAGGTAGCAAGTATCTGAGGCCACATTTGAGCTCAGGTCTTTCAGATTCTATTAAATCCAGTACTCTTATCTACTGTGTACCCAGCTGCCTTAGATTAGGAATGGTACACACAAAGTCAATTTGTATTTTAGACATTCCTCATTGTCTTTAAAATATTTAATTCCCAATTTTTATTACACATTTGTTCCATCATTTAATTTGTATATAACCACCATCATTCCTCAGGTACTTCAGTTCATATTTTTACATCTGAAATTCTTTTAAACTTTTCATAAATAATGTGATCATTAGTTTTTTTTTTTCCCTAAACACTTACATTTCTCTTTTTAAAAAAAATTATAAACTTTATAATCATAACAAACACAAACATTACAATATGCAAAGAACAAGAAGACTATGTGAAACTGCAAACTTCTGTTTTGCTGGAATTTTTAAATATATATATATTTCAAGTTTAACATTGTAATTCCAACACTGATCTCACTGACCGTGGGAAAGTCATTTTAACTTCTGTTAGTGACTGTCCCAAGTTCACAGAGGTATTAAATGGCAGAGCTTGGATTCAAACTCAAGTCCAACGACTTTAAATTCAGTGATCTCTCCACTGCACCACAATGAGTGAAGACAACGAATCAAGATAAACCAGGTTCTAGATTCACCTTTGCCACAAACACATGGACAGTGTGTGGTCATTCTAAAGGGTATAATTGGCATATCTACTCAGCATGTCATCAGCTGAGATGGAAAATAAATCCTGATCTCTCAGCACACATGTAGGCAGAAACTAGCAGCAGTCAGTCCTGAGTCCTTTTTAGTCTCCCTGTATTTGTACATATCACTACAGGACTCCCAAGACTCACCCTACCCCTCACCTCCAGCCTTTCCTTTTCAGTGGTTTCCCTCTAAGGTTTCTCTCTCAGGGTTATAATCTCTACCACAATTTATGAGATACTGTCTCATATTTGCCCCCATCCCACTATACACTACTCTCTTCCCTATCTTCTGTATGACTCCAGCTTCCTTATATATAAGTTAAAGTACATTTACTGAAGTGGAATAGAAAATAAAAGGTATATATTCCTATACATTCCTGGACCAGCTTCTAGGCAGGACTTGAACTCTCAACTCCTGCCATTTGAATTTGATTCTCCTGCACTCTAAATTTGACTGCTATCACAAAGAATAGCACTCAAAGGCCTTTTGCCAAATTTGCTTGTGTTGAGAGGAAGGGAACATGCATTTTTTAGGACCTACTATGTTCTAGGCACCACTTCAGCCACTTTACAAATATTATCCCCATTTGATCCTCATGACAACTCTTTGAGGTAAGTGCTATTATCCCCATTTTTCAGATGAGGAAACTGGCAGGTTAAGTGATTTACTTGCCTAGGATAAAACATCTAATAATTGTCTGAGATGGGATGTGAACTCAGGTCTTTATGGTTCCAGATCCAGCATTCCTGCAGCATCCCAATTGATCTAATCCTAGAAAGTAAGGTCAGAGAACAGAAGTAATGAGATATACAGGTAAACAAGGCATAACCAAACTGTGAAAAAGTTTTTCTGACGGAATTGGAAAGACAGCTTGCCATTGGCTGTAAAAAAATTAACAACATCCCTTAGTAGTTTTAAAAAATCTAACCTTCCAGGCTCAGTCAAGGGCAGAAGCAGATTTATAGAGTATGACTCCTATATTCTGTCAGAGAGTAGCAAATGGAAAAGATTTTTCTTTTCTTCCTTCTTGCCTAATTCCTTAAGCCACTGTACCTTACTGCAGTTACTTAGAAAAAAAACTGCATCAAGCAGGAAGAGGGAATGGAGGGAGGCTGTTACGGAGTGTTCAAAGGAATAGAACATTTGGAAGCAGAGAAAAGTCATGGAAGAAGACAATTAGCCCAAGCAGTCAAGAGTCAAGTGCTACAAAGGAAAAGACCCAAGGAGCCCAGTTCCCACTTTGAGATTCTAGGCCCAGGGTGGGGCAGATAATGGTATATCTTGAGAATGTCACACAGAGAAAAGGAGATGCAGGCACTGTAATACTGGAAGCAAGAGTTGCCTTGGCCATATATTCCCAAAGACTGTCTCACTACTAGCTTACCCTGTGCCCACTATTCCCTCTCAGCCAGTAAATATTTATTAACCTGCTATGTGCCGGGCACTGTGCTACGATGTGGGAGACTGTACCTCAAGCTTATGACCTAGACTCGAATGTTATATAGCTAGTGTTCAAACCATGCTTCTGTTTTGAGCTAATTATGTCTACTAGCTAAACTATTAAGGTAAGTACTCTGGTTAATTCTTGGGCATCATAGTTTTAGAAGTGCAGATCCACTGAGTATCTTAGACCCCGAGATCTTCCCAGAGAACTAAACAGCGAAGTTGTGTATTCCAAGTGAGAAAGGTAGCCCAGAGGGGCCATAACAATTTATCTTACTGTCAGCAGGTTAAGAAAAACATTGTCTCACTAAGTTCTAATCTTCCTTTTCACCTCCCATATCTTGGAACTGATTTCTACCTGCTGAACAGAAGTACATGCAGTCAGATACCTTCATGGAATGGTATGTGTGCATGTCTGTGTGTATGCTCCCACCTTATCCCTATCTCCCTATAGAACCACATACAAACTTTCCTTCTTGGTTATGTTAATATTCAACGATCATCTCAACACTAATATGGGACTTTTTTTTCTTTTTAGCATTCAAAAAATCCAGCACATTGTGAGGACAAAGAAGCAGCAACAACTAAGGGTTACACTAGCTTTACAATCTTGAGAAACTGATTTAACCCCTTCAATCTTGAGTT
Organism: Petaurus breviceps papuanus; assembly: GCF_028583685.1. Lineage (NCBI taxonomy): Eukaryota > Metazoa > Chordata > Mammalia > Diprotodontia > Petauridae > Petaurus > Petaurus breviceps. The sequence goes on along the minus strand of NW_027187332.1, from coordinate 9,039,722 downwards.
CTCATCTGTAAATTAAATTGTATTAAAGATTCTGTAAATCCTATGATCATAAATAACTTACCCGCCTAACTCTATAAATGAAGCTAGGTTTGCTAAAATCAGTCATTAAGCTCTTTTAGTTCTAAAATATTTTTATTTCTTTATATACAAAGAGCTAGAAGGTTGACTGAAATTAGGGTATTTGAATCAGATGTGAATTATCAGCAATTCATATATAAGGATTATAGGAATTAAGAGCTAAAGAGCACCTTGGAGATGTAATTCTATCCCCTCATTTTACAGATGAAAAAACTTGAGGCCCAGAGAGTCATCTGCACTCTTGTCACATAAGTACTACCTAAGATCTGCTACTAAGGAGCAGATCTGGGATTTTAACTCAAATTTTCTGAATCCAAAGTCTGGGCTCTTTTCTATTATACCATGCACATACCATGTGGCTACATTCTGCTTTAATAAGTACTAACACCTGTTTGTTTGGCTCAGACAGTCTCATATTACTGGCTGGTTAAATTGCCCATTGAAAAAAATGTTTTAATTTCTGAACTCTTGTATTTCACATCAGGGAACCCAGCTCAAGTCATTTAACAGACTAACCAAGTGATAGGAATTTACTTAACAATAACCATCATCCTCTTGGATTAAAGTATAAGCACAAATTTACTAATTTTCTTTCATTACATTTACTGTAAGCCTTCAAACACTCTTTTGCATAGAATGCAAAAAATATTTGTAATTTTCCCAGTAGATAATTCTCATCACCAGCCATGTTCTTAATGGGTGCTTTTTAACCAGTAAGCCTAAATGTGTGCTGCTTTTCCCCCCTTTTAGCCTGTTTTACAGGACCACAACAAATCATTTATTCTATTTTTCCCTGCCTCCTCTCTTCACCGCATGGATTAAGGACATAGGAGGACTTTATACAAAACAGTTGTGTACTGAGATTTTATACAGTACTCTATTCAGTTTGATTAAATCCTACACTGTAGGCTTTGTTGTAAACATTTCATTAAACATCCTTTTTGTTGGAAAAACTCAATAGTTTTATTTGTTGCATTCTTCAATGTTGTAAATATCTTAGCATATACTATATATATGTATATATGTGTATGTGTATATGTGTGTATGTGCACGCGCACGTGTTTTAATTGTAGTATTTATCTCATTGGATCATGTTTAAAAGTTAGATGCAATATATTTTCTTTTTGTTCTTCCTGTCAACAAAACTAGAATGTGTTGACTTTTTAAAACTTTATTAAGTTGCCTTAAGTGCCTTATTAGGAATACTAAATCAAAATGTTTTTTCACCTTGGAAACTTTTAGTTCAATTTTTCAGATAATTCACTATTTAGAGTTTATATTTACTTTGAAAACTTTCTAAAGTTCTAGTGTGTTTACCAGATGCTTGCTCAAATATGATCTTGTTTGTTTTGGAAATCATATGTACATTTGTCTCTATATTTTTCTTCCCTTTGCTATTCAGGTCTTTTTTAGTACCTGTCGTTGGGTCTATACTACATTAAAAACCAATGCTTGAAAAGTAGAAAAGGTAATCAAATGCAAGTCCAAGTGTAGATAAATCTGAAGTTAACAAATTCAGCATTTTCTTCTCCTGAATTTTGTCAATTTGATTTGTGAATGTAGGCATGGTTCAAGAATTAACAAGCTTATTTTCCTATATATAAACACTTTGAATAAGCGTAAGTACAGACAGAAGTGTATGTGTGGGTAATGTTACCTATACAACTTGATTTTAACAAGTTTGTCTAGCTTGGGCAAATAGCATGTGTCTACTATATTAATTGAATCTGTAAAGAAATTTTATGTGAACAATTAAGCATGTTGAAAGAAATAGAAATTTACATTTCTGAGAATATCATTACAGAAGGCTGAAAACTGGATTCACAAACTGAAAACAGTAACCAAGGCTGTGTTGTAGAGATCTAAAGAAATAGAATATTGAAGGAATGAAAGGTCTCTGCATATCATATAATGTCAGACCCTTGGTTAATGACAATGAAACTATTCTCTAGAGTGAAGTTTGTTGAATCTGTTAACAAGACAGCATTTCCAGGATCACAGGACTGTGTCTTGGCTTCAATGACAAATGTCCTTTGAAAAAACAGGGTGTGAGGAAAAGTCAGTAGAATTAGAAGATGTAAAATTTCATCAGTACAATTTTATCAGTGTAATTTCATTAGCAAAATTTCATCATGCCTCTCTTGCTTTGAAAATGATAGGCTGATTTCCTTGATCACTACAATAGAGGATCTGAACTCATGTCTTAGGATGAATACCTGAATAAATTTAACCAGAGATTTTTATTTCTTCATCATGATATGACCATGTCACTCCACTGCTTAAAAAGTTTCAGTAGCCCTTACTTCTAGAACACAAACATTTTTGTTTAACATTTATAGTCCTTTGCAGTTTGATTGCAAGTTCTTTATAGTTTGATTTCAACTTATTCTACCTCACATATACTATGTTCCTGCCAAACTTCATACATGCCATTCCATTTTCTGCCTTGGTGCCTTCCACCAAAGTTTTTCTCTGGAATGCAACCCTTTGTAATGTATACTTTTGGAATCCATGGTTGTAATGAGAATGTAAATTTTTAAGATCTTCCCTGCCCCTAGGCTAAAGTGCACCAGGAGCCTGGGGTGGGAAGCTTGTTTTTCAGTAGATACTTTTTGATTGGGCAGTGGGTCAATAAAGTTGTTACATTCTCTGAGCCAGGAGAAGCCATTGTTGAGAGCCCCTCCCTCCTCTTTGAAAAACTCAGATGTTGATTTGGTATGGATGTAATGGTTGGAAAGTTTGGAAACTTGTCTGTCTTGATAATTCTGTCTGTATACTCTGAAGTTCGGGGTGCTGACCTTTTTCCCCTGAACTAGGTAAACCATACATATTTGACTGTTTAAAACAAGCTTGTTAACCCATTTTGAGTTGCTTTCCTTTAACAAAGCAGATCCAAGAACCTGTGTTGGCAGACACCCTGGGGATGCTGGGGTACTTGCTGCTACAATGGTCCCCTTCAATGCACAGCTCAAGTACCACCTTCTATGTGAGTTTTCCTTCCCTCCCCCCACCTTCACCCTCCAGTTGTTAGTGCCTGGATGTAGCCCTCCTCACCTATCTGGCATATTTTAAACTTTAATGTAGTTTTTTTTTTACTCTCTTGAAACCTAACAGCTAATAGTTATGGCCCCAAAATACCAATTTGACCAAAAAAAAAAAAAAACCCCAACTTTCAAATAATAAGTTTCATTGGTTTCCAAGTTTTGCTTTAAGGATTATACTGTGAAATAGCAGACTATTCGTTTTTTCATAGTGGTTATAATAATATGCTACACTGATTCTAACAGTGATGTTATATGACTGTCATCATGGAACACCACAATCTGTTTTTTAGTCACCACACATACAATTATCTGAGACTAAGACTATAGGGTAGCAAGAAGAATATATTGAATTTTGATGGAGAGTACCTGGTTTGGAATCCTAGTTCTACCACTTACAAGTTGTATGGCCCTGGGAAAATCACTTGACCTCTGGGCCTTGGTGTCTACATCTGTCAAAGGAGAGGGTGGTACTAGATTTTCTCTAAAATTCCTTCAAGCTCAAATTCTTTGATGAGCCTATGGGTCATTTAAAAAAAAAATGGGACAGTCCCAAAGGGCAACAGAAAGATGTATACAGGAAATGGTATAAAAGATATCATCAGAGATGATGTATCACCAGAAAATAAACTATGCCAGTGGTGCATTGAGGAGGGATAACAGATGGACAATCAATGTACCAAGTAGATATCCATGTAATATTAAAATAACAAGAGAAAAGCTTCCAGAGTACTGGGTAAAGCCCATCATGCAAGATTTCCAGGAAATGGACAAGAGTTACAATGGATGCAACAGCATGAATGGGTTATGGTATCTGTTAAGTGCACATATCAATAAAATCACAGATCCATTTAAGTGTGGCTATATTAAATACCTAGGTGTCTATTTAATAGGTTTCTAAAATATACCATATTCAAGAATTTTTCAGTAATTAAAAATATTGTATATCAATTTCCAAAATCAAATTTTCCTTCATTTAATATTCCTTATAATGACTCATTAACAATAAATAATTTTTTCCATGCAACAGCTTTGCCAGCCTTGCCATCCTAATACCTTCAAATGACTCTTTAATGGGGGAGGGAAGCGGGCAGAGCCAAGATGGCGGAGTAAGGACAGGGAATTACTTACTTGAGCTTTTCCCCCAACCCCACTAAATACCTGTAAAAAACTACTCTAAACAAATTCTAGAGGTGTAGAACCCACAAAATGACAGTGAAGTAAATCTCCGGCCCAAGACAATGAGAGGAAAGGTATATCACACTAGGCTGGGAGCAGAGCACAGTCCAGCATGGGTCACTCCAGCAGAGACAAGGCCAGAGCAGATCTCAGAGGACTGAATCACTGGCATCTGTGGCAGTTTCCAGGCTTCTCAATTCACAAACACCAAAGATAGCACAGAAAGTCAGTGGGAAAACTCTGTGGCACCTGGGTGAATGAGGAGTACAGTCTAGCTGGGATCTGGCCCCCAGCCCAGGGGCACCAGAGGTGGTGGCAGAAGTAGCATCAGCAGTAACTGCTCCAAGAGCTCTGGGCCTGCAAACCATGGGGCTGATATAAAACCCTGGGACAGTACACCCCCCTGACACACACAACCCCTTCCCCAACTAAATGCAGAGTCCTACCTTGACAAAGAATTAGAAAGGCAAGCATTTGGCTGGGAAGGTGAACAAACAGTGGAGAAAAAAATCAACAGACTGTAGAATCTTACTTTGGAGACAAAGAAGATCAAAACATACAACCAGAAGAAGACAACAAAGTTAAAGCTCCTGCATCAAAAGCCTCCAAGAAAAATATAAATTGGTCACAGGCCATGGAAGAGCTCAAAAAGTATTTTGAAAACCAAGTAAGAGATGTAGAGAAAAAATTGGGAAGAGAAATGAGGATGATGCAAGAAAATCATGAAAAATGAGTCAACAGCCTGCTAAAGGAGACCCAAACAAATACTGAATAACACCTTAAAAAATAGACTAATCCCAATGACAGGAGGTCCAAAAAGCCAAAGAAAAGAATGCCCTAAAAAGCAGCATAAGCCAAATGGAAAAGGAGGTTCAAAAGCTCACTGAAGAAAATAAAACTTAAAAGTTATAATGGAGCAAATGGAAGCTAATGACTTTATGAGAAATCAAGAAATTATAAAACAAACAAAAGAATAAAAAAAAAAAAAAAGACAATGTGAAATAGCTCACTGGAAAAACCACTGACCTGGAAAATAGGTCCAGGAGAGATAATTTAAAAATTACTGGACCACCTGAAAGCCATGATCAAAAAGAGCCTAGACATCATCTTTCAAGAAATTATCAAGGAAAACTGTTCTGACATTCTAGAACCATACAGCAAAATAGAAATGGAAAGAATCCACCAATCAATCGCCTCTTGAAAGAAATCCCAAAAGAAAAACTCCTAGGAATATTGTAGCCAAATTCCAGAGTTCCCAGGTCAAGGAAAAAATATTGCAAGCAGCCAGAAAAAAACAATTCAAGTATTGTGGAAATACAATCAGGGTAACACAAGATCTAGCAACTTCTACACTAACGGATCAGGGGATTCGGAATATGATATTCCAAAAGTCAAAGGAGCTAGGATGAAAACCAAGAATCACCTACCCAGAAAAACTGAGTATAATACTTCAGGAGAAAAAATGGATATTCAATGAAATAGAGGACTTTGGAGCATTCTGGCTGAAAAGATCAAGAGAAGCATGAAAAGGTAAACAGGCGAGAGAAACCATAAGGGACTTATGAAAGTTGAACTGTTTACATTCCTACATGGAAAGATCATATCTGTAATTTATGAGACATTTCTCAGTATTAGGGTAGTTGGAGGAAATGCATATACATATATACATACACACACACACATGGATATAGGTAGATGGCAGGTTAAGTTGAATATGTAGGTATATCTTAAGAAAAGATCAAGCAAGAAAGGGAGAGTATTTGGAACTTAAAGTTCCAACTTAAAGTTTAAGTTTTAAAAACAAATGTTATTATTTGTTTCATATAAAACTGGGGGGAAAAGAAAACACTATTTAAATAAAAAAATAAGTGTTATGGGTTGTTTTTTTTAATCAAAGAGAAAAATATCACCACCATCTCCCATAGAAGTCTTTCCCTTCTAGTAAACTCTTATAAAATTTCAAACAGGCACCTGTTATTGCCAATTTATTTGAAAGACAAGAGTTGATGGTGCCGTTTCCTTAAAACAGAATTGGTTCTATGTTTACCACCCCCTTGTCCAAAATACTACTTCCATTTCCCTAAAAACAGCTTACTTTATTATAACTCTTTAAGCCTGATATGTTCTCTCATTTGATCCTCACAACCCTATGAGTTAGATGTTATCCTTGGTTCATAAATAGATTGAAGCTCAAGCTCAGAGAGCTTAGGGAATTTATGTGGGGTCATAGCTATTAAGTGGAAGTTTCAGAATTTGAACCTGTCTCCTAACCAAAGTTCAACACTCTCCCATGTTTGGAAATATCTACTGAAACATGGTATCAAAAGGCTCATCTCTAACTTAAGATCTCCTGAAAACTTTTATTTCTTACCCTATTAGGTACCTCTGAACACAAAACAGTATTATCCTAGCAATAGGAAATAAATGCCTTACTCTTAAATTACTAATGATCAGACACACATGGACCTCATTAAGCTTTTAAGTATGCACGGGGTAGAAGTAATATAATTTCCTTATGGCACTGTCAGAAACTTCAGGCATGGCTCCCTTGCAATATGACTGAAGGTCTGAAAACTAAAAGGAAGTTGGAATAATAATTACAGGGAACAGTGAACTGCAGCTGTAGGTCCTATCCCATTCCAAGGCAATTGAAAGGCTAAAGGATCCAAAGCAAAATTGGCAAAAATGGAACTCAAATGTTTGTTAGCTGCCACACTTCTATAATCATATATTGTACTGCAGCCCAGTGAAATGACAAACCTCCCCTATTAAACAGCTCCACTGATGACCCTTTTCAGTAGTTTCTCCCAGCCCTCTTTCCCTATAGCTTTGGCCACCCTAAAAATGATTAAAGAACCTAAAATTATGCTCCTGTGTCTCAAATGTGTACACATCTTTTGAGACATTACAGATGGACAGTGCACAAACTTAGCATAGAATTAAGTGGGAAGAGATCAAGTTGCAATGTTTTAGAAGCTGTTCAGTGCTTTGAATGTCAAACCACTTGATACTGCAAAAATCTACCTTTAACCGTAATTCTTTAGGTGATGTTACATGGCTACAAATTATGGACCTCAAAAATATCAAAAAGGTAAAAATGCAAAGGTTCTGATAGATAAAAGTAGGTTGTAGTATGCTAGCATGTTAGAAGAGACAGTGTAGTACAGTGGGAAGTACTTGATTAAGAGTTAAGGGCATCCAAGCAATCTTGCCTTTGATACCTAGAGTTTTGTAGACAAGTCACTTCTCCCTTCTGAGTCTCAATTCCTCATCTCTAAAATGAAGATAACGGGGCAGCTAGATGGCACAGTGAATAGAGCACCAGCCCCTGGAGTCATGAGAATCTGAGTTCAAATTCAGCCTCAGACACTTAATTTAGCTGTATGAACTTGGGGCAAGTCACTTAACCCCAACTGCCTTGCCTTTCCCCCCAACTCCAAAAAACCATAAAATTAAGGTAACACCTATAGGTACCTTGTTGTTTCTTCTCAAAAAGGACTGTGACATCAAGATGATTTGCAATCGATTAGATTTAAGTGAGGGAGGGCTGTGTAAGGTCACCTGCTTCACTTTCTCCTCTGGAGCCATTTGGGTCCAGTGGCAAGATAGAGATCAGGATGACTGGAGATGGCCTCCTCACAGGAATGATGAGGATCAAGTGAGATAATGGATCTAAAGCATTATAAAAGCCTTCAATGCTAGAAATATAAGCTTTTATTAAATACTTTATGCACTAGAAGCAGGATGAAAGATAATGAAGAACATATGTAGCTTCTAAAGTGGGTGGTTCACTCAAATTAGCAGCTCTTTATCAATCATTAATTCTAAAATACCATCAATAAGTAATGTTATTTACATTTTAGATAAGTAAAAATGCCCAAATCTTATAAAACCAATCAACTGAGGTGTGCCTATTTCCATTATAAAAATATCCTTCGCCTTCCCACCAGGTTCTTTAAATCAATGGTTTCCAAACTTCATGTAGCAAAAGTCCATTTTTTAGATAAAAAATTACTAACCCCCTATTCTTCACAAAACAACCTATACAAATAATTGTGTATTTATTCAAATAAAATCATGAAATTATAAAACTATTAACAATATTTTTCTCGAGTGACTCTATTTTGTTGCCAAGTTTCTCAAAATGTGGAGTCAATATACCTACTTGTAATGTTCTCAACCACTAAATAATGGGAAGATGGTGGAATAAGGAATGAAACTACCTGGGCTCTCCAAAATTCCCCAACAAATAACTTAAAATAATGCCCCAAAGTAAATCTCAGAGCAAGTAAAGCAGCAAACATTTAAAAAGATCTGACTGGTCTGACTGAAGTGCAGATACCACCAAGTCAAAAAACAGTAAGCCCTAGGGGAAGCTCTGTTGTTGGCAGCCTTAGCTTCAGTTTTCACTCTACTGACAGAGCTGGGTTTAGGCAATTGATCAAGGGAAAACTGTAGGAGCCCTCTGGTGAAGCAGGCCATGGAGCACAGGTGCACTATGGCTGTGGCTGAGGAGAGGTGAACAGAAACAAGCACACACCAATGAACACAATTAGAGAGGGGAAGAGTCCTGCTGACTGTGGTCACTTGCAGGAGCAGAATCCCTGGTTTGTATTCCAGGGCAGAGGAACAAACCATTGCTTGCAGCCACCTGATGATCATGATGGCAGCAGTGCTTGGGAGCCCTGGTTGAGACTCAGGAGCAGAGAGGAATATTTGAGGCTACTTATTATAGACCAAGGCTAGAGGACCAGTGAGCAGTGACCACACCTGGCATTGGATCATAGAACACAAGAACCAAGAGGTCAAAAGGCCCCCCAGATAAAGCTCAGAAAATAACAGCACAAAAAAACCTGAAGCCTGAGACATTATCCCCATACCCTGGGACCTGAACCCAACTCTAACATAAAGTTAACAGCCAAAAAAATAGACCATTTTTGGACATGAGTAAAAAATATGGAAAGAATTCAACCACCAATAGTGATACAATTGGTATCATGGTACAAATGGTACAATGGTGATTGAGAAGATCAGGGTTCAAAACTCAGATGACAAAATAGCTTCTTGCAAAATGTAAAATGGTCACAAGCCTAAAAAGTTTTGGAAGAGCTTAAAAAGAACTTTAAAAATCAAGTAAGAGAAGTTGAGGAAAATTAGGAAAAGAAGAGTAATGCAAGAAAAGCAAAAAAAAATTATGAAAAGAAAGTCAACCAACTGGAAAAAGAATGCCAAAGTTACTGAAGAAAATAATTCCTAGAACGAGTAAAAGGGAAGCTAATGACTTCATAAGAATTCATCAAGAAATGATGACTTCATTATCAAGAAATAGTAAAACAAAATCAAGAGAAAAAATTGAAAAGAATATGAAACATCTCATTAGAAAGACGACTGATCTGGAAAAGAGATCAGGGAGAAATGATATGATAAAAAAAAGTCTAGTCACTATATTTACTTCAAGAAACTGTCAAGGAAAACTTCCCTTAAGTTCTACAACTAGAGGGTAAAATAGAAATTGAAAAAAATCCACCAGTTACCACCTGAAAAAGATGCCAACACAAGAAAAATTACAGCTAAATTTCAAAACTCCCAAGTCAAGAAAATACTACAAGCAACTAGAAACAATTTAAATATTGTGGAACTACAATCAGGGTAACACAAGATTTTGCAGCTTTTACAATAAAAGACCAAAGGGCATGAAATGCAATATCCCAAGAAACAAAGGAGCTGAGTTTGCCACAAAGAATAACCCTATCCGTCAAAGCTAAGTGTACCCCGCAAGGGACAAAATGGCATTTAATGAACTAGAGGACTTTCAGGTTATTTTTTTTTTTATTTAAACTCAAATACAAAATAAGGGGAAAAACTGCCATGTGCACAGCAAAACGTAAGGATTTAATATTAAGCAATAAATTTCCATTTCAAGAAAACCTATATACCAACTACACGTTTCCGAAGGTGTCCATCTTTGCTTCCTTGGATACTTTCTTTTGTTCTCTGCTGTACTTTTATTTTTCCTCCTGTCCTCCTCCACCCAAGAAGGCTACACGTGTATATTTATACACACATCTCCACAAACATAGACATATATACTAACACAAATACATAAGAGTATATTACTCTGATTTCCACTTGTCATGTTTCTCTGAAGATGGGTAGCACCTTACTTCGTAAAGTCGTCTTTCTAGTTTTCTAATTCTAGCAGCTCATCATTCCCTACACAACAATATTTGGACTCAATCACATTTTATCTGGGAGATTTGAGGTTTCTCCCCCAATTTTCTACATTCCCTCTATTCTCAGCTAAATAGGATTTATACAGGAAATTTTTAAGCCAAAATAATCAAAATTATTCATTTCACACTGCAATACTGCTCTCACTTCCTAATTTACTTTAAGGTCTGAAACTACCACATCTAGTTATTTCACATCTTTTTCCTGAAGTTGGAAGTTCCTGACCCTCTGCTCTTTCAAATGAATCCCATTATTTTTTCTAAGACAATCTTTAAGTAATTGGGATGGCAGTACAGATTGGTTAGGTAAAATGATCATTTTCTAAAATTTATAAGCTTTGCCTACCAATGAAAATAAATATTACTGGGGCAGCTAGGTGGCACAGTGAATAGACAACCAGCCCTGGAGTCAGGTGTGTGACCTTGTTGGGCAAGTCACTTAAACCCCATTGCCCTGCCTTCCCCCCTCCAAAAAGCAAAAAATAAATATTACTTCAATTATTTGGATCTTTGTATAAAATGTGTTTTGTGTTTATTTTCACATAGTTCCTTCCTTTGTCTGTTTTGGCAGGTATACTCTCATTTTTAAAATATTGTCAACTACAAATATCCTCTCTGCCCTGAACTGAAACCAGGGGCTCTAACTCTCCTGCAGGTGGCCACAGCCAGCAGGGTCCTAGCCCCTCTGCTACTGCACTCATGAGGTATATGTTAACCTATCTGTATTTAGTGTTCTTCCACAGTGAAAGGTCCTTCAGTGTCCTCCTACTTAGCTGTCAGACCCCCACACTCTACCTAAGATGAAAGTTTCTAAGGCTGAAAGACTCCCTCCCAACCTCAAATGTCCCCAAGGTTTGTTGTTGATTCCTGAGAGCTGGTTTGGAGTCTGTACTTCACTCAGGCAGCACCTCTGGCCCCAAGGGTCAGGTCTTTCTTGGGGTCTTCTCAAGAAGTCTTAGGTGAAAAACTGCTTTACCCCACGTTCATTTTCGCTGCTGAGGAGACCTTGGTCTTTTTTTGTGGTAGAAATTTGGGAGAGGCGAAAGTTCTCTCACCTACTCTGCCCTCTTCCCGTTTTTGGTTATTTTTGAGGAAAAGACCAGAACAGAAAATCTGATTTACAAGAATCAGAAAAAAAATTATGTAAACATGAAATATAAGGGACTTAATATGGTTAAACTGAGGAGTGGCTAAGTGGTGCGGTAAAAAGAGCACCGGCTCGAGTCAGGAGGACCAGAGTTAAAATCTTGCCTCGGACACCTAACACTAGCCGTGTGACCTTGGGTAAGTCACTTAACCCCAATTGCCCTCCAAAAAGCAAATATATATATACATATGGTTATTAAACTGTTTACTTCTTAAATGGGAAAATGATATTTGTCACTCTTCAGAATACTATCATTACTAGCATAGTTCAAAAGAGTATACACAAAAAGCTAGAACCTGAGTTATGATGGGATGATGCTAAGAAAACAAAATTAGAGAGATGTGAAATGGAGCACATTATCTCATTCAAAAAACGTGTAAATGGTAGTTTGGGAACTTTATTCTCATCAGAACTATATAAAAGAGGGAATAGCATATACATTTAGTAGCATATAAAAGCCTTAACTTATAGAGAAATAGAGGGCAAGGGAATAAGGGAGGGAATTTTAGATGTGCAGATTAGGTAGGCAGTGGTCAAAAGATAGTTAGATTTCTAAGGAAGGAAGGAGAGGGAGAGAGAGAGAAAAGGATAAACAGTGAGGAAAAATAGTATGGAGGGAAATACACAACTAAAAATTATAATTTTACATGAGAACAGGATGAACTCACCCATAGAACAGAAATGGATAGCAGAATGGATCAAAAACCAGGATGCAATGTTACTGTTTCTAAGAAACACATTAAAAATGAAAGACAAAGAGTAAAAATAAAGTGCTGGGGTAGAATTTATTATGCTTCAGCTGATGTTAAAAAAAAAAGTTAGCAGACCAAAAAAAAAATCAGATAAAGTGAAAGCTAAGACATATAATTAAAATAAATTATGAGATACTATATTATGCTAAAACATATGATGGATAATGAAATATTAATACAAAACATCTAAGTAGTAAATGCTATAGAATTCACCTTTTTAAAGGAAACGCTAAGTTACAGGTGGAAAATGCTGAACTATAATAGGATACTTCAATCTTCCCCTCTCAGAACTAGGTAAAAATCAAACCAAAAAATTTAATAAGTCAAGGAGATTAATAGAACCTTACATAAGCTAGATATGATAAGACACCTGGAGAGAAGTGAATGGGAATAAAAAGGAATATATTTTTGTCTCAGTGGTACATGGCATTTTTACAACAGTTGATTATATTGGGCCATAAAAAATTTGTATTTAAATGCAGAAAAACAAATATTAAAAGCATATTTTCCAGATCATAATGCAATAAAAATTACATTTAATAAAGGACCATGGAAATACAGATTATAAATCAATTGGAGACTTAATCATAAAGACTGAGCTAAAGAAAAAGTCAGAGAAACAATTTTATTAAAGAGAATGGTAATAACGAGACAACTTATACAAACTTGTGGGATACAACAGTAATCAAAGGAAAACATCTCTAAGTACTTACATCAACTACAGAAAAAGCAGATTAATTGGGCATGCAATTAAAAAGCTAGAAAAAGAACAAATTAAAAATCTCCAATTAAACACCAAACTGGAAATCCTAAAGTTAAATATGAGATTAATAAAATTAAATGTAAGAAACCACTGAATTAAAAAATAAAACTAAGAATTGGTTTTATGAAAAAAAAAAAACCACACACCATTGTTTAATACGATATCAACTACTGAGATAGCCATTTTGTTTTCATAACAGCTACAGCAAAAAAGCCATGCATAGTTTATAAAAAAATTTTAATACACTTGAACTCTTTATTTGCCCTCTGTCAAAACAACATTCCCAGTTAGTACTAGAGGTTATTGCAATGTTCTATCAGTAGGCAAGTTTAGTACTGTTTTTGTTCAGATGGGGTAACACCAAAATCTTGTTCACTTTGAAAAGTTTTATTTATATGACATTTCTAAGTTTACCCATTGCTGCCAAATATTTTTTTAAAATAAATGCAACTAATTCCCCTTTCTGGATCAAAGTTTAAAATGGGAATCTTGCATTGATCTGGAGTATTAAAGCATCTACTAAATAATCTTCAAGGGCAAATAAATATTACCTAATGAATTTGCTTCATCATTACTACCACTTAGAAAAATGGCTTTCTTCTTTTAAATTCAAAAATTCTTTTATGTATTTTGTTGCAAGAAATCCAGTATAAATTTAGCCTAATGTAGAAAAGAAGTGTCCTCTGGTAATTCTAAAACTAAAAAAAAAAAAAAATGTAATATACCTCTCCTTACCAATTTCTTGATACAAATAATTTGTGAAAAACTGCATGGGGGGAGATGGGTCACATTTTTTTAATTTATGGAATAAAACAAGCATTCCCATAACATAATGTAATAATAAATGATTGCACATGAAACTGCAAGTCTATTATAATCATGTATATATTCTCATTTTTCCTTCCCTCCCATCCTAGATATGAATACCATTAGATGTGTGTATGTGTATACACACACACACATATGTAAAATCATTCTATACATACTTCTATTTATCAGTTTTGGTCTCTAGATGTGGATAGCATCTTCCTTCATTTTTCCTTTGTAGTTAATTTGGGTATTTATAATAGTCAAACTGACATTCATCCAAAGTTTTCTTAAAATAATATTGCTGTTACTATATACAACACTCACTTGGTGCTGCTCATTTTACTCTTCATTATTTCATGCAAGTCTATCCATCTCTCTTATATCGAAGATCAATGAGATCATCATTTATTCTAACACAATCATATACCAAAACTTGTTCAGTCATTCCCCAAATGATGGGCAACCCTGCCTGTTGTATACATTCCAATATATTCCCCGCAATTTCCATTTCTTTGTCACCACAAAGTACTATAAATGTCTTGACACATATAGCTTCTTTTTTTTTTCCCCCTAATCATCTTTGGAAATAAACCCAGTTTTGGTACTGCTAGGTAAAAGGGTAGAGGCAGCTTAATACTCTTTGGGCATAATTCCAGATTACTCTCCAAAATATGACTCAGTTCACAATTCTATCCAAAATTGTGTCCCTATCTTTCCACATACCTTACATCTGTTGCTTTCCCCTTCAATCATTTTAGCCAATCTGACAGGTATAAAATGATACTTAAACTTAATTTGTATTTCTCTAATCAAATGATATAGAGCATTTTCTCATGTGATTGATCACTCATCATTATAAATTGATCATTCATCATAACCTGACAGATATGTTCCTTGTTTTCCCAATTTTCTTGCAACACCTCTTTATCTAGATCATATATCCATTTTGCCCTTATCTTGGTAAAGATATGGTGTAGGATATTTATTGGTCTATGTGCAACTTGTCATTATTTGCTTTCTAGTTTCCCCAATAACTTTTACCAAATGAATTCTCATCCCAAAATCTTAAGTCTTTAGACTTGCCAACTACATACTACAATTATTTATGGCTGTAAGTTGGAAGTCTATTCTGTACCATTGATACCATTAATCTACCTTGCTATTTCTTAGTTACTGTCAGACAAGTTTTGATAATTACTGACTTATTATATAGTTTAATGTGGTACTGCTAAAGCACCTTCCTTTATATTTTTTTCCTTCATTAGTTCCTTTCATATTCTTGACTTTCTGAAGTTCCTTTGGTATTTATTCTTGGCTTTTTTGTTCTTCGAAAAGATTATTTTTTTCTAAATCACTAAATACATTTTGGTAACTGGGATGGCGTTAAACATATAGTTTAGGTAAAATTGTCATTTTTACACTGGCCCTGTCTACCTATGAACAATTAATACTTGTACAATAATTGAAACCTGATTTAGATTAAGTTTTGTGTAATTATGTGTATGCAGTTCCTAAGTTTGTTTTGGCAGGTATAAATAATCACAGCTATCTTATGTCGTTATTTTAAATGGGGTACCTCTTTATCTCTTCTAGCAGTTTTATTTGTTATATAGGAATTTTGATCATGTCCTTTTTACTTTATATCCCACTACTTTGCTAAAATTACTGCTTCAACTAACTTTTTAGTTGAGCTTTTGGGATTTTCCAAGTATACCATATTATCTGCAAAGATAAATTCTATACTATAAAAATCTTCTGCATCTACTGATACAATCGTATGATTTTTATCATAAATATGGCCAATTATGTTGCTTTTTGTGTTCTACCATCCCTACATTCCTGGGATGAATCCTACTTGGTCATAATGTATAATATTTTTAATGTTGTAAATCTTTTAGGCAATATTTTATTTAGGATTTTTGCATCCATGTTCATTAATGAAAATTTTTTTTTATAAAAGGAGTTCAACAGACACTTCATTATTCCAAATAACTGATTTAATATTGAAATTGATCTTTAAATATTTGATAGAATTCACTTTTGCCTGGTCCTGGCACTTTTTTCTTATGAAGCTCTTTTATGGCCTATCCAATTTCTTTTTCTAAAACAGATTTAGATATTCTATTTCCTCTTCTGCCAAACTAGGCAACTTATATCTTTGTATATATTCCAAAAGATTCCTTTTCACTTAAATTGTTTAATTTATTGGCATATAATTGGGCAAAATAACTCTTTACTATTGCTTTAATTTTATCTTTAAGATAGTCACCCTTTTCATTTTTAGTAATTTTGTTTTTTTATCAATGGCTTATCTATTTTGTGTTTGTATTTTTGTTTTTCACAAAACCAACTCCTAGTTTTATTGAGCAGGCTTTTTACACTTTAATTTTACCAGTCTCACCTTTTAATTTTTATCATTTCCAATTCAATATTTAGAGATTTCTGGCTTGCACTTTGTCTAAAATACATACCCCCTTTCTCTATTGATGCAAGCATCTTACAAATCTCTTCCATTAGTGTATATAATATCTTTAAGGGCAGGGGCTTATCATTTTTAAAAATACATTACTTTAGTATTTCCACTTCTTAGCGGAGGAAAAGTCTAGGTATTTGGACTCTTTCCTCTTCCTCATAATCCCTCTCTCCTACATTCTCCTAACGTTCATCTGTCCCACTGTGACCTAGAAATCTCTGCCCTAGAACCCTCCTTTCTTAAAAATCACAATTTTAAGGGGCAGCTAGGTGGCGTGGTGAATAGAGCACTAGCCCTGAGTTAGGAGGACCTGAGTTCAAATCTGTCCTCAGAAGTTTGACATACTAGCTATGTGACTTTGGGCAAGTCATTTAACCGGAATTACCCTGCAAAAAAACAAACAAAAGCCTTTGGGTGGCTAGTTGGAGCAGTGAATAGAGCAAGAGGACCCGAGTTCAAATCTAGTCTCAGACACTTTGTCGTGATGACCTGGGGATTGAATCTGGGCTCAGACACTTAGCACCCACCCAGAAACACCTGGCCGTGTAACCTTGAGCAAATTACTTAAGCCCAATTGCTTAGGGGAGGCCAGGTGGCTCAGCTAGTAAGAACACCGGCTGCAGTGTTGGGATGACCTGGGGATCAAATCTGGGCTCAGATACTCAGCACCACACCCAGAAATAACTGGCTGTGTAACCTCGAGCAAGTTACTTAACCCGGATTGCTTAAAAAAAAAAAAAAAATTCCAGCCAAACTTCACCCTACTTAAGCCAGGACTCTGTCCTCCTCTGATCACTACTTTTGCTGCAACCTGGAGGTTTTGCTATATTGTCTCACAGTTACTCTTTAAATAAATCTGATTCTATAATTTGTTCTTTGACCCAGTTAATCAAGATAAGGTTGTTTAATCTCCATTTAGTTTTTAGTATGTTTCCGTGGTCCCTTATTAATGATGCTTTTAGTATTTTTACTTTTCTGCTTTTAACTATAAATTTTTTATGTCCTGGGGTGGCTAGGTGGAGCAGTGAAGAGAGCACCAGCATGCATGGTCAATCTTTGTAAAGGTACCATGAACAGCTGAGGTGTATTCCTATTTCTATTCCATTCTCTCCAGAGATCTCCTATCTAGTTTATCTAACTATTCACTTCCTTGACTTCCATCTCCACCTGTAATTTGTTTAACTTTTCTCCATTTAGAGCATATAGGTTCAATATTGATATTGCTTCGTTATCTATGGCACCATTTCTGAAAATGCAGTTACCCTGTTTATCTAGTTCAATGTATTTTAAACCATGACTCTGTCTGAGACCATAATTGACACCCCTGTCTTTTTTGCACCAGGTTAAAGCATAATAAATTGTGTTCCAATCCTGCATTTTACTGTGTCTATCTCTCATGTTCCTTGTAAACAATTTTTTTACTCACTATTTTCCTTCTCAGGCTCTTTTTACACTGTTACCTGCTCTTCCTTATTCTACCCACCCCTCTAAGAGTTCTTCCCTTATTCTCTCTCCCCTCCTACCTAAATCTTGATCTACATGCCCTTCTAAAAGTCCCTTCTCCATTTTGTCCCCCAGTCTTCTCACCTCTACAAGTCCATAAGACTTCTACACCCTTCCAGATAAAAATGCTGTTTCCTCTTCAACCCAGATCCAAAAGAAGTAGTATTTTTAACAGTAGTATTCTTAACTAATGCTCACAGACCTGTTATTTTAACAGAGCCTAATATGATTATACCACATTACATCACTACCATCAAAAATTTAAATTAAAAATTTCTCAAGATATCATTGTCTTTAGATTTGAGAACAATGTAAAGCCATACTTTTGTAATCAACTAGTCATCATTAATTACATAAGCTCCATCAAATATGTGCAATAAAATCAGTCAAGAAATACTTATTAAGCATCTACTACATGCCAAGCACTGTCAGGTGCTAAGGATACAAAGCACAAAGAATAGAACAATCCCTACTCACAATAAAAAGAAATTAAGTTTCTTGACTGAGCCCAGGTCATCTACAACATACCTGTTCTCTTTTCTACTGTATTATCTCTCAAGAGGAACCGTTCCAAATTTTTAAATCATCATTTACCATGAACTATTTCCACCATTTCAATAGCTAGTATATGGTATTAACATTTCTTCTATTAAATAAGGCTTTTTATATTTAAGTAATTGTTAACAACCTTACGCCATGCAAGGAATTCCTTTAATGTCAGACAACATTAAAACAGCTAAATTTCTCTGTAAAAAAATTATTTTGTCCTGCCAAAGTATTCAGCATGTAGATGTTAAAGACAAAATTTCAACTTATTCAGATTCTTTCTTTTTGAAACTAAAACATTCTTACAAAGCAAACAGCAGGCTTTACTTCCCAACAGTACTTGTAAATCCCAATTAGTATAGTGGGTTTTTTAAATCTGTTCATTTTAGTTTCTGTATTTCACTACTTAAATGGTCTCCATTTATAAAGACTTCAACTATCTCAACTATCAGTATTTACACTCCAGTTTGGCAAACTGCTTTAATTACTGTTTCCATTGTGACTTTAAGGTATAATTGAATTTATACAAATTTTCAGAAAGGCATGTTAAAAAGCAAAATAAAGCAAAGCATTACTTGAAGAAATCTAATTCAAGGGCTTTTGTTGTGGGGGAGGAAAATCAAGAATCATGATTTTATTTGCTACAGGGCAGGTTTCAAACATGGAATCGAGATATATTTATCAAAATAAAAATCAATATATCACAAGTAACATTAATACATTTCCAAGTCAACATGTAGTATACAGGGATCATATATATGACTTAGTGGACAGATTCTCATTTCTATTTGAATTCGATACCACTTTTATAAGGTAACTCTCAAGTGTGAAAAGTCTTTCCAACAATACAGACGGGCAACTCTTCCATAAATTAGTGCTAGAGTTGCCTGGAGGCACTGTTCTGCAAATTAGAACTACAATTGCTTAAAGGAACTGTAATGTTAAGTGACTTGTTCAGTGACAAAGCGTCCAAGAGGAAAAGTCGTGCCCTCTCCTTGTATCTCCCTCTCTTGAGTACATTCAACTTTTGAGTACATACAACTTTTAGGTAACCTACTACTTTCAAAGCAGTGGTAAACACTATGGAAACAGGAAAAAAAAAAGTCCTTGTTGTCCTCAACATACATTCTATTAAGTTATATGCTATAATGGGTTTTAATTGACTTGGCAAAATAAGGGGTTAAATGGCTTAATATATATCTCCAGAAGATACGTCAATAAAATTTATTTTAAAAAGATAACTGGAACTATGGAAAAGGAGTGGCAGAGATGGAAGTTCATTATAAGAATTGAGAGGGTAAGGGAAGAATGAGTGGGTGATAGAATGAGATAGAATGCACCAAGTATGTTTATCACTACTTCTATATACCAACTTTCATTTTTCAGATGTCAGTAGGTCATTTCCTGCCAACAGGGAAAATGGGGACTGCCTATTGTTGGGATATAGGACATTAATTCAACATTATTTAGGAAGCACTTAAAAATACCTACTGACTATAGCATCATATACTGTATAGCTGCTATAGAGACAAATTAATTTCCTATAGAAATTTACAGTTTAGTTGATTAGGTATGTATGTCCAAAGCAAAAAGTGCTCAAGTGTGATTGCATTGATTTAGATATCCCCTTTAATCAGCAGATTGCCCGTTCTGTGTGAGTCATCAATGCTACTCCATGGATTCTCTTAGATTTCTCCTGATGCTGCAAGGATACCAATGAGACACTAGCTGTTAATCCCTTGTTCTTGCCACTTGGGGAAGCAAGCAGGTGCTGCAATGGATAGGCATAGTGCCAGGTCACATTCAGGAAGACATCAAATCTAGCTTCAGACATTAGCTTTGTGATGCTGGGTAAGTCACTTAACCCTGTTTGCCTCAGTTCCTAATCTGTAAAAATGAGCTGGAGAAGGAAATGGCAAATCCCTCCTGTATCTTTGCCAAATCAACCCCAAATGGGGTTCAAGGAGTGACTTAGCAATTTTCCCCATCATTCGAATACTCCCACCCTTTAAAGAGCCATACCATTCAACAATATTTAACAACAGCCCTCTCATCTCTCTTCTTTGGGGCCTGGGTTGCTCTCCTTAATTCTGTACTATCCACTTCAAATTGTTTTGCAACATTTGTTCTTTCCACACCAATTTGCTTTTTTGTTTCAGCTTCACTATATATCAGACCATTTAAAAGTCTTTCCATGCTTGCTTTCACGTCATTTTTTACAACATAGTAATATTTAAGCAACTTAACACATTTCACAGTTGCTGAAGATCGACTTTGTTCCCAGTTCTTTACTACCACAACATGGGACTTTTCCCCCCAAATCAATTCCCTCCTTAGCATAAATGACTACAAATATCCAATAGTACAATCTCTCTGGATCGAAGCATATGGACATGAAGCACTTAACATAATTTAAAATAGCTTACCAAAAATGGAAATCACAGCTCCACTAAAACCTATCTCACTCCCAACTCTTCCAGTATTGAATTGTCATCTTTGCTACTTCTCTGGGTAGAACTTAATAGAACCTTCAATTTCTATTGTTCTAATCATCTCTTAATTGCTAGACGTAATATATTTTCTTCTCACCCCTGATACTTGCAGAATGTCAATTCTTTTTCTTTAGACTAATAACCATATAGCTTTAATTATGACCTCTACACAGGTGATCCCTGAAGCCCCAATTCTGGCTCTAGTATCTCCAGAGTCCACATTTTTAACTTGTTTTTCGGATGTTTTTAGCAGCTTGAAATTCTACATACTTTAACCTTATATATATGGCCCTTTTCGTCTCAACACACAACCACCCTAATTCTCTTGACAACCCATCACTAGACTTCCTGTCACTAAGCTTCAAAATCTGTCACCCTTATTTTTCACTCAAGCCTATCCCCCTAAATCCAGTCAGTTGTCAATACAGATCAATTCTACCACTTTTTTGTCTCCCTCGTATAGCTACCACCCTAGTTTCAAGCCAGCCCTTACTGTTGCTGGGACTATAGCAACTGCCTTTTAATTAATTTGACTTTAGCTTTTCTTTAGTATGATCAAATTGATTTTCCTAATACAGTCTTACCATATAATTTCCGAAAGAAAACTTCACTGTGTTACCTGGAGAATAAAACCCCCACTACTAGCTGAAATCTCTTCATTCAAAATCCAACTCAGGTGCTACCTACTCCATAGTTTTTCCTGGTACCTGACAATAGGGGTCTCACACCGATTCTGCAACTTTAAGATGAGAATAGCATCTTCCTGACAGGGTTGTTCAGAGGCTCATAAGAATGTTAAGATGCTTTGTGATCTTTTAATAACATGTATTTTTCTTCCTGTTTTTTACAGTAGACATTATATTCTACCTTGTACAAATGAATCCTTGAGTCCTTACTAGATGCCAACCCACTCTGCTAAGCAATGCAGTTAGTTGGGAGGGTGGGTTGGAGGGGAAGATTCACTCTCAAGGAGTTCACACTCCAGTTGGGAGAAACAATACTTACCCAAGTTCAGCTGTTGGGTAGTGGTAAGGTTATTTAAGTCATTGTTCAGTTAAGGGATGGATTACAAGGCCCAGGAGTTAACATACACAGGCAGAGTAGTGCCCAAGGTTCTAAGGCAGGGGTGGAGAACCTGTGGCCTTGAAGCCACACGTGGCCCTGGGGTCCTCAAGTATGCCCTCTGACTACAAACTTCAAGGAACAAATTCTCTACATATGGCTGCCAGGATGCAAGTTCCCCACTCCTGATCTAAAGCATACCAACATGGTAAGTAAGGCCTGATGTCTGGGGTGGCTGGGGAAGATGAGTAAAGGACCTACTCTTCCTCCATCTCACTCAAAGTATTCTAACTGGCAACTTCTAGATTATCCAAGTGATGTGAGCAGTCATTGTTTTCTTTGTCCTGCTGCCCCTCTGTGTTGTCTCAGCAGATCTAGATTCAGAGGTAAGAGAATTGCAAAGAGACAGATTCCAATGGCAGTTCTGAGTTAAAGACAAGGTCACCAGTAGCTCAGCAATTGTCCATTTTCATCTTCATATCACAAGTACCTATTATAGTGCCTTGCGTATAGAGCAACTAAGTTTTAAAACAGCAGTGTTTAACTGAAGAATTTATAATAACAAAGTATATGAAGTCCAACACATTTCAATAGCCTTTGAATAACCACAACAGAACAGAGTAAAATAGGCTCATAATGATGCTAAATCACAAAGCAGCTGATATTTAAGGATAACTGGTGACCTTCAAAACGTCTTGGTTTATGTATTTATTCACTCACTTTTATTGATACTCCCACTAATTCTTCTTTAACAAAGTAAAGCCTGGCACATCTATAGCACCTCTCCTCCCACACCTCATCCCATTCAGTTCCACCATGGGCATGACTTGTCATGCCTATTTCTCACAGCCTCTCCAGCATGTATCATCCTTGCCACTGACAAATGAAAGATGGAATCATAAAATTGCATCTTAGTGGCAATTTGGCCAATACTTTTATATGGCTATAGCCCAAGTTTCTTCCCTTGAGAACTTTTATGTACTTCCATTTTATCAGTTAGGGAAGCTTTTTCTTACATATTTGAACTAGTCACATGCACATACATGTACTTATACAGAGACAAATAGGAATTGATGCCCTTAATTTAACGCAATTGCCTTTAATTTTGGCCACAAAATTATATTCCAGGATCTTCTCTATTCCTCAGTTGTGAACTTTTGTCTAGATTGGATAATATCCCCTACATTTCCCTAATTTGTGATTCTTAACATACAAGTTACATATCCAGCTAGTTATTTTTTTCTTAGTAACTTTCTATCAAATTGTCCTTATCACAACAGCTAGGGTCATGTTTCTTGAATACTTGTAATTAGATCTGTGAGCTTCTTTATGTTATATACCTAATTTGCTCCCCAAGATTGATCTTCTCACAAGAAATTGTTTTAATAATGATTTTATAATTTAATGTCTTATGATATGTACCCTTTTGTGCATATTCTTCTAATTCTACTCAGGTGGTCCACCCAAATTATTGCAAGGTTTCAGATCATCAATCAGAAGATGCTTTTTAAAAGAATGAACTTGTTTAAGTTCTAATGAGGCAGAGGAAGGGGAGAAAATTTTTAGAATCTTAATGTCAACAAGGTCAGATGCAGACAATTTAGCTTTGAAGATAACGTATAATGCAATATAATGTATTATGAAGATAATGTATAAATGTAAAATAAAAAGTGGGGAGGCCACATTATGGGGTGGTGATGGTGGCTAGAAACAATACATATAATTGAATTATGGGAAGGAGAAGTACATGAAAATGTATAAGTAATCACTAGGGTTACTTTCTTCAAAATTAGATGAATTAAGACCAGAGTGGGTATCTTAGTAAAATAACACAATTATGTTACAACTCAACAATATCTTATATGCAATTCTTGCTTACAATCTATTCTTGGGTGCACCCAATTTACTGGTGGCTTTCCTCTAGGAATTATAAGGGTACTACTTGCATTAATGCTCTTTCATAGTATTTAAATCCTTGCAAGTTACTAGGTTAGATGCTAGACAGAGAAATCACAGCCCCATTTCCTCAATGAGTTTAGATATTAATTTTGCTCATCTCTTAAGATTTTATTTTATGACCTCAAAACCAATGAACTACATTTTAATTCAAATTCCAAAAGATTTAGTCAATATATTGACTTAGTTGATTTAACTACTATACTAGATGGGGAAAAAAAAGCAAAAAAACCTTATAATAACAGAAGAGATCTATACTCCCTCCCTTGGTATATCAACAAGATTTTACCCCAGACTAAGGAGTTTTGTCCCATAGAAAATTGTCATTTCTTTTCTGGACAGTAAATCACCAATAAAATCCTTTACATTTACTTGTTGTATCACAGATGAAGTCTGATTCATTTGATGTAGCTAAGGATTAGCTAAATCAGAAAAAGTAGCTATTAAGAAGTACCAGATCAATCCAGACTTTTTAGTTCAAGACATTTTTTAAAATCTCAGGATATCCTTTCCCTCATGTGGTTAAAGTTTAGCAAACTACCTAGTCTCTCCACTACAGCTTTTAGTTTTGCTGTTGCACAAAGTTCCTCTGTAATAATCATAGCACAATGGCTCTTTACCTTCACGTACCAGTTTAGCCATTTTCCAACAAGAAATGCTGCTGTATTCTGTTGTTCATGGGACCTAATTAACTCCTTCATAGGAGTGGAAACGAAGCACAGGCACAAGGTTAACAACCACTATCCTTTTGCTCACCCAGTATTAGAATGACAATCTGCTGAAGCTTGTCAATTCTACCTCCAAATCACTTCTCCCCTCATACCTCACCTTATTAGTACAGTAGAGTCCTATTGGATCAATCTCCCTGCCTTCTAACTTTTCCCTCCCTTATCTTCCAAATTTAACAAAGTCAGCTGGACAGCTAACACCTCCATTTCATCTGAATTGCCCTAATACAATATTCTTCTCATAAGCCATTTCAGAGGTTGGTTATGAAGGATTGAGGCACCAATTTTATCACAACTAAAAAAATAGACAAAAGGACTGCATTTGCAAAGATTCTAAACGGTTAATAAAGGAAGTGGAAAGGGATGACAAGAAATGAGAATAACAGCTGATAGAAACCTTGTCATTTAGGTTTAAGAAATTTTATATAAGAAAATAGAAGGTCCTAGAGGGCAGAGTTACTTTCCCAGAAACTACATGGTCACAAACTGGAAATCAGACTTCAACAAACCTTATTTCTCCTACCCAAGACTAGTACTTTTGCTGAGTACTAAAGGCTAGACAAAACTTCATTAAAAATTTTTGTAACACCTATCAAATTAAAACATCCAAATTGGCAGATACTGCATCTTATTTCTAGTTTGAAGAAAATCTATGAATTGTGTATTTTGTGAGCTCGTGTATATATATATATATATATATATATATATATGTATGTATAAATAGCTATCAGAAAAGGGCCTCCATTTAAAAAGATAAATGGCTTTCCAAACTGATTTGGGGAGAATCATAAAAGGTGTTTTCGTGTATTTCTTAGGGATATATTACCATAACATTCAAAATATTTAGTAACAAATTCTTTAGTTATTGGGTTGTTCCCATAGAAGTCTACTTCACTGATTCAAGGCTGTAAAAAAAGGCAAACATCCTACAAGGTAAAAAAGTCTTATCAACATTTGATTTTATAAATGGTAGTACACTATATACAATTTAAACAATTAAGACTGTATGTGGTAAAATTTGAGTACCTGAGTAGTTGATTGTAAATCACTGAAAGCAATCTGAAGTTAATCTTCATTATAAAATTCAATAGATAGAAGAGGGATCGGACAGTCCTGGAAAACAAAATCCATGCTCATAAATTCACAACCTCTTTGGCATGATTTTCCAGGTAAATAATTTGAATAGTTTATCCTAACTGCAAGTTTTAAGTTTATCATCAGGTATCAGTCATGCTGTGTGGGTGGGAGGGGGGAGAACCACTGTCACTATCCCAATTTAGTCCTAACTACAACTCAACAAAGTTTAGGACATTTATAACCAAATCTAGGTATTTCAAATGATATCAAAACTTAAGACTATATGATCAGTATCATCAAACACCCAAAAGTCTGGAAGATTATCCGACTTCCATACCAAGGAGATATTTCCTTCTGACATTTTTACTCAATTGCCAAAACTCTGCCATGGATGTCTTTTATCTTGGGTTTTTGCTTTCTAAACACTCCACGATAGCATCTACTAACTAGGATTGAAAGTATAGTAATGTCCAATGTTACCAATAAGTAACCAATGAATCATGAAAATTGATATAACAGGCATAACACTCAAAGATATTTTTAAATGGGTTAATACTATCCATCATAAAGTTAATTATCACTCCCAGTCAGTACTAAGATAAATAATTTTTCAGAGAAAGAAACAGGTTCACAAGTTAAATAACTTGAACAAGATTACACTGATACCAGGAAACAAAAATAGGACTCAAAGCCAGGTTTTCCATTCCCACTGCAATGTTCTCCTTTGGTGGAGAGGGATGGTTCTGGTTTGACACAGCATGGGCATAGGAAAGAAACCAAGAAAATCCTCTAAACCAATGCAGCAACAACAGTTCTTTATATCACCATGAATCACACCATGTGACAAACACTGCCTCCTCTTTCTTGAAGTAGTTTTTAATATCGAAAATTAGGGCACTAGAGTAATTTACAGATGTGGTTACAAAACTGGGCATTATTAAAAGAAAGCAATTCTCATTTAACTTCACACTTCTTAAAGATTACTATTAACATGTTTCAAACCATGATTATCAATGAATTTTTTGCCCAACAACACTGTAAGTGTAATTATCTCAAAGTTAAACCTTACAATTTAAATTGTTTATTAGTACAAGGAAAAATAGTACTATGATGAAACTGACCTTTTTATTCCTATTTTCTAAGTACTATGGAGCCAATGTTATCTCAGGAAGATATGCTTATACAAAAGACAAAGATCAAGACAGCCAGGAGTTAGACCAGTTACAATAATAAAGGTGAATGAACTAAAAATAGTCTGTAACAGCAGTTGAAGTGGTAAATTGGCAAATAAAGTATTTTAAAAATTGGTGAATAAAAAAAAATGAATTGGAGAACTGGATAACTTGAAGGGTCTTAGCTATTGTCAGAAGAGGGATATTAACAGTAAAAGCTGCTGGAATAATGGGGGTGGAAAATATGGAATCCTTAAAATATAATTGCAGATGCTACCTGTTATAGCTTTCAGGCTGTCAAGGAAAATTCACTGAATGTGGAAATCAATGAATGTGGAATCAGGAAATTCACTGAATGTGGTAATTACTGCTGGGGAGATCATGTGAAGTCCTTTGCAAATTTTAAAGTACTTAAATGACAACTTTAACTATTACTGCTGGTATAGCCTAATCCACAGTAGAACTTAACAGAAAATGACTTACACTGATCACTCCTATTAAATTTTAGAAAATTGTTCTAAACACTACTAAAATTTTAAGTCCTGGTAAATTATGTGGTAACCTAAGCTTTTGGTTGAGGTACCAAATAATGAAAACCCCAAACAAGCAATTCATGACTAAATTTGGTACCAAGACGGAAAAAAAAAAAAAAAAAAAACAACCCCACCCCCACCACCTCTCATGGTCTGGTTATGAAACTCCAATGCTCTGACCTACTTTCCCATTCAGCTATCCAACTTGCCATGATGGAATACCTGTGAAATACTTAAAATCCAGCAAGATTAAAATTTTTTATCAATTTGATCCATCCAGTCAAGAACCAATGTAGGCTATTTTTTTCAGCATGGAAAGCTTTAGACCTGGAAGGAACCTTGAAAACCATTCAAATCTCAAGGGCCTATTTATAGCTGAGGATAACATAAGCAATTAGCAGAACAAGGACTAAAATCCTGGTAAAATACATTCCTAATCCAAGTCTTTATAATATTGTTGTTCAGTCCTTTTAAATCATATCTAGTTCATGACCCTCTCTGGAGTTTTCTTGACAAAGATGCTAGATTGGTTTGCCATTTCTTTCTCCAGAACATTTTTACAGATGAAGAACTGAGGCAAAAAGGGTTAAATGACTCACCCAGGGTCACATGGCTACTAAATGTCTAAGAGAAGTCTTCCTGATTCCAAGTGAGGCACTCACTCTATTCATGATGCCACCTAGCTAGCCCACTATTACACCATGCGGAAGAATAATTCTTTTTTATACTCCTGCCCTCATCATGATCTTACTCCCAACAAGACTTAAAAAAAAATGTTCTGGAGGAAGAAAATAAGTTATGCATTTTTCAAGTTGATTGATAAATCAAAGCCATAATTGTTTTCAAATTTTTCAATTAAGGGAGCACCACTTGAGTTTCTCCTTTGGTTCTATATTCATGAAACCCTAGTCATTTCAACCATTTAAGAGTCTCAAGTTATCACCTTAAAATTCAACAAACACCAAAAACTAGGTTAATCTCTCCTCTTAATCTCATTGTCTACAGAATGAACAATTTTTAACCCACAATTCTTCAACATCTACTCACTTATTTTAAGCACTGGTAGTTTGGCCTGCCTAAACTACTTGCTTCAAGCCTTTCTTGTCCCATTTTCATCACCCCAGCAATTTTTTTTAAGACTTCCATTTCTAAACTGGGCTATAAAATATCTTACAACTTCTGAGGTTAAAATTATCTTTTAGATCATATAATTCAAACTTTGAAATGGAAAAGCACATTTAATGTTTTAATTTGAACACTGAACTTACAATCAATGTTTTTTAAGACTGCAGGTTAATAGTCAAAAGAAATGACTGAAAAAATTTCAGACAAAGCATGTATGTTTACATGGATGTGTGTGTATTGATGGAACTTTAAAGTACTAAGGAAATGCCAGAAAAAAAATTTAGTATGTAATTACGGTCAAGCTTACCCACATCCCTCACCACCTTCTTTGGCTTTATTTCTGACACACCCTCCCCGTAATACATCATTGTGAAATGAGATGGCTTTCTAAGTTGGGAAGAACTTTTAATATCTGACCCACCTTTCAAGAATTTAGCTGTTATTTACCATTTGAAATACCAATTTCCCTCAAAAAACCAAGATATTTCTTTGAAAATTATCATGTATTAGGTACTATAGAGGGTCAGCTCTTACTAACTTCAAGTCCTACTTTTTAACACAAACTATA
This sequence comes from Petaurus breviceps papuanus, assembly GCF_028583685.1. Taxonomy (NCBI): domain Eukaryota; kingdom Metazoa; phylum Chordata; class Mammalia; order Diprotodontia; family Petauridae; genus Petaurus; species Petaurus breviceps. Next base: position 9,010,487 of record NW_027187332.1, on the reverse strand, counting down.
TACTAGAAAGACCGACTTATCCAAGAAATACCAATATGTCACTATTTGAAACTATGCTTATTCCTTGTATTGATATACTTACCATGCAGGTCACTATTGCTATGGGATTAATTGATGATCAATAGATGAGAATAAACCTATACTGCCTTCACTTTTAAGTATATATGGTAAGCCCTATAGTAAGACAATTTGACTAATGGGAAGGAGTAACACTTCAGTTCACCTTCATACCATTAGGTCAGAATTCTTTTGGACACTAAAATGGAAGAGGAAAAATGAATACTAGTATTTTGCTGGTGAGCAAACCCACCAACATTTAATTTCCTTCCTGGATACTACTAGCCTGAATTAATCCTATATTAATTTTGATCTTTGGTTAACAGTAAGCATAAAAAAATTTCAATATTTTAGATGTAAAGGGGAAAAATTTTTAAGTTTCATGTTCTCAGCCTTGAATTTCAGCAACAATTTTTTCATTATTCAATCCTAAAAGTAGAGTAAAAAAGCTATTTGGTATCAATTGTCTCACAAACTTACCTTAGTGAATTTCATAGTACACTTACCTATCATATCCCCTTCAATTCCCAAATTAAAGCAGTTTTAAGGGTATAGAGTTCAGTATCTCAGATATTTCATCTAAAACCAACATGAAAAGTATATTTTGTGAAACAAAGCCTTAAGCACAGAGTAGCAACTGACCCACCCCCATAACCATAACTTAAAATCTTATTAATTGCCTGTTTTAATGGAAAATTTTAGTAAGACAATCACAAATTAGGTGTTGTACATGCAAACCCTATTCTTTAAAGTATTCAGACAACACATTACCCAACTACACGTGTTTTTGTCTTTAAACGAAATTACTATTGCTGGAAAAGATATTACAGCACTTTTGAAAAAAGTATAAGAGTTAAAAACTAAAGTCAGTCATGAGGACTTGATAAACCTCAAGCTTTCCTACCCCCTTCCTCCTCCAGCACATAGAATAGGGATTTCAACTTAGTACTTGATGCCAAATTTAATGATTCTTGCCACTAAACCAATATAAAGCTATGAGTGTTTAACATCAATGGTTACCATATCTAAAGAGCTGAGCCACCATGAGAAAGTTATAACCTAGGATGAACATGAATATCAACTCCACATGAATAATATTTTGAAACAGCTTTGGCACCTGTTAATAGATACCTTGAAAACTTTCATTTAACTAGTTAACTAATGGTGCATTAAATAAGTACTCAAATAGCATCTTTTCAAAACCATATTTCTTTGCTAACATGATTTCAGTAATTTATATCTGCCCTAGTAACAATCAGATATTGATACTTAGATGGTTACTGCAAGACGGGGACTTACCTTAAATTTGTAATTTGTATTATGCACTTCTCTTCAAAATCATGAGGATTTAATTCTAACAAGCACATAAACATCCAAGAACTCAAATTAGCCTAGATAAATTTACTTTCAACTTTAAGACTACTATTCATCCATGCATACAACCTAGATTGAAGTTTTAAATTAACATAATAAAACCAAACAGACACTACTACAGCAAATATTCAATGTAGTTTGTGCTCCAAGTACTTTAAGATCATTTTATTGTGGAAAATGTTATCTTCAACAACTCATTTCATTATCGTTCGGCCACAATCCCCACCAAACTCAACAGGCCGGGACAAGTGCAATACTACAGACAGACACAGCATTGCAACTGATCCCAACCTGTGTAGAAAGGGGTTTGACTTTTCCACATTTTTTTCTACTGACTTTCCACCACCACAGTCAGTTTTGCATGGATTTGCACAGCAGAATATTATACAGCTGGATGCAAACCTGCAAAACTAACCATAGAACAGTGCTCAATTAAAAGTTTGAAGAGTAGATTCGATGAAGTTGTAGTTCTACAGCTAGCAGTACTTCAAGTGCTCATAATGCAGTAGATAACTAAACACTACCTGCACTATAAGCACTTTAGTGCTACAAAAGCTGTCCTTTCAAGTACACTGGGCAGACTTCTATATTGCAGCAATAAAAAGGATAAAAATTATTCAAAACCTCTTGATGAAGGAAATAGCAGGCCACCATCAGTTTTGCATAGATTTGCACAACTACATTCTTCTTGTAGTGCAACTATGCAAAACTAACAGAGGACTGCAAACAATAAGCTATTGGAACACCTATATACTTGCTTGGCTTGAATTACTGGATGAAAACATAACTTCTTATGCCAGAAGGAGCACTTAGGGCAGTAGATGCTAATCTACTTCACTATCTGCACTAGATGCACCTTAGAACAAAAAGCACTTGACACCAGCATAATACATTACATTAAATCCCACCTACTGTTCCAGAGGCGGCTGTCACTATAATGCTACAAGTGCCTTCACTGCAGTAGATTCTACATATCACTACCTGCACTGTAAGCACTTTGACATTATTCTGACCGGTTACTATCTTCAGTTACAACATGATTTAGTTTTCTCCATACCTGCTTGATGAGGGAAAAAAACACACATGAAAAAACCTCAACCATGATGAACCATTATAAAGTTTCCTGTGAATAGTATTAATTCCTTACATAGAGAAATGTTATTACTTTGTCTCACCCTCAGTAACAATCAGGTAATTACGGTCTTTAAAAAAATTATACAATCTGTACAAGTCCTTACAAAAGAATAAACCATATTCATAATTTAAGACCAAGACACTATTGTTGAATAAATAAATCACAAAAGTCAACAGAATTTCAAGTAAAAGCAGCCTGAATTATTAGTTGCTGTAGTATGTATAAAAACCAAAAAAAATTATTAGTTGCCCCCCTGAACAAAAATTATAGAAATGCCTCTGTAAGATAATTTGAGTTCTAACTTAACTTGAAATCTAGCTAATCTAAAGGACAATTTTTAATTCTGAGATTCCTAATTGCTAAGACAAGCATAGATGTCTGAATACAAATTCAATGTTAATGGATAAAAAGCATCTTTCACAAAAGCTTAAAGAAAGCACTGTATCCTCTTATGTACCAAGCTTATCAAGTGTACCAATGAAGCCAATTAACTGCTTTGCATGAACTGATTTAAGCTTGATATTAGTTAACTAAGATTTTAGGCACTTATTTTACTGATTAAGAATTTTACTTAGAGAGTTAAATTCTTAAAATACCAAATAGAAACAAAATTAAGACTTTAATTTCTGTTCTGTATTTTAGACTTAGCTACAAATATAAACAGCAAAATATAAGACAATTTATATGAAATTTAAACATACTTACAGTCTTTTAAAAAAATGACTTTCAAGTTTTCCATACAACTCAAAAAGTTCTTTGATAACTTTTTCCAAGGGTGGCTGGTGGGGGAAAAAAACCACGAAAATTTTCTTCTAGGAAGAAAAAAAAAAACTTTGAAAATTATCACTTGCAGACTTACTTGCTTCCAAAGTACACTTTTAAAAAACCCAATTCCATACTTAGCCATTTTATTTAGCTTCAATATTGATATTCTAACTTACTAAACTGGTAAAAACTTGGATTAAAATACAAACAAAATATAAAGGAGGATAATCGACATAAAATACTAATTTACTGCACTTAATAATGGAAATTAAGCATATTCTTAATTATTGATACTAAATGAACAAGCTTTCTTCCTCCCAAAGTAAAGAAGGTATAAAAGTAAGAGACACTCTTCCGCTCCCCTCCCCCAGTCCAGACCTCGTGGCTTCTAGCCCATGCTTCCCAAAGCTGTAGTGGTGGTAGTTGCTGAATATCAGGATTTTTTTATGGGGGGAAGATTGAGGAGAACGCGAAAGTAAGTGGCTAACGGGAGTAAATATCTTTTTCTCAAACGCCCTCGACCCAGGATTCGGGTTTGGGGATTGAAAAATTAAAAAGGCGGAAACACCCAAAGCTCGACAAGAGTTCCCTACCCTCATGGAGCTGGAGCAGCACATGTCGCACAAGGGAAGCGCGGTTCCCTTTCACCACCACCAGGGGGCGAGGGGAGGTCAGACCCAGGCTACAGCGTGACTCCCCCTCCCTCCCCCACCCTTAAACGCCCCCCCCCCTTCCCCAGCGGAGGCAACGCGGCTGCTCCGAGGAAGGCAGAGGCCCAAAGCCCCGGGAGCGCGGCAGGGCGGGGAGGGAAGTAAAGGGAAGGAACGCATGCTGCTCCCTCGACTCTCCCGCCCCCTCCTTTGTGTGTTATCTCCCCCCATCCCCAGGCCTCGTGGACACACCCCTCCCCCAGAGCCCGACCCGAGAGGGGGGCGGGGGCTCTGCGGCTGCTGGTGCCGCTCACACGCGGCCCGAGGCCTAACTAGGAACAATCGGCAGTAACACGCAGCCGCCGCCATGTCCCCCACCCCCCGCGCAGCCAGCCCGCCCGCCCCGGCACTAACATGGCGGCATGGCCGCCACCGCCACCACCACCTCAACCACCGCCGCCGCCGCCGCGTCCCAGTCCCTTCGGCGCTGCCCACTTTATAACTAAACAGAGAGGAAGCCAAGACCACCGCGGCGACGGCGTTGAGGCGTGAGCGCCCTCCCGCCCGTACGGGGGGAGGGAGTAAGAAGAGGACTTCCTTCCCGCTCGCAGGGCAGCGCGTGGGCTCCCTCCCTCCATGGCCTCCAACACCGCCGCGGCGGCGTTAACAAAAGCCTAAGCATGTGGAGGTGTGGAGCAGGAAGGCGGGAGGGCGGGAAGGGGCGGGCGGAGGTGCCCCCTGCGGGATGCACCGCCCCCCAACCCCCACGCTCTACTCGCTTGGCCCCGGCGCGCCTCTCCCGCCCACCCTGGCACGCACAAAGTTTGGGGGGCCTTGGTGCCTCCCCCTCCCGCTGCGGCCGGCCCGACGCCCTCACCGGCTCGGGACAGGCCCAGCCGCGCGGGCGCTTCCCGCGGCCTGGAGGGCTGCCCCATGTGCTACCGCCGCCGCTGCTTTGTTCTGGAGGCGCTTTAACTACACCACCCCCCACACGCGCGCCTGCCTCGCGGCCCGGGCCTGGAAGAGGAAAAAACTTTCCCAGCCCAAGACCCCTTCCCCCCTGCACCTCCCCCCCCACTTGATTCACTCACCCCCGCAAGCTATGGCGGAGGGGGGAGGCAGAGGGCAAAAAAGGGAGGAGAATCTGCCCCCCACCCCTCCCTCAAAGTGGGGCCATTGTGTGCGCCGCGCTCCTGCCCGCCCGCCCTGGCGGTGTCCGGGGAGGGGGGAGGGGATGCGGGGAGGGGGTGGGGTGAGGCTCCGGTCTGGAGGCTGGGGGTGGGGGGAGTGGGGGGGGCGCAGCACGACTCCCTATAGCACCCAAGGAGCGAGCGGCGCACACGCTTTTTCAAATCTCCCTCATCCCCTCCTCCCTCCCTCCCGTCTGCCCGCCCGACCCGCGTGCAAGTGAGTGAGTGGAGGAAGAGTCGCGGCTGCCATGCGACTGCTTCCCTAAACCTCCAGGCGCCAAGCCCCAAGCAGCAACTGCAGCTCCAAAGCAAGCACCGCGTGTGCGGCCGGGTTGGAGAATCCCTCTCTCGCGCAAACCTTCCTGTCCGCGCGACTACTCCCCGCACGCACCCCCTTCCCCAACCCACCACGCTGCGCCCTCCCGCCCAGCCCCGCCGCCGCCACCATGCTGCCGCCGCCGCCGTTCCTCCGGGGAAGCCCGCCTCCCTTCTCTCCGCGCGGCGCAGCACGGCCCGGGACCCCCCTCCTCTCCTCTCCCCGCCCCGCGCCGCCTCCCGCCGGGACGGAGGGAAAACCTCACACAACAGGTTTCATGTCAATAAGAAACGCGTAGTAAAGACACTCACCAGTAAGGAGGAGCCGCTGCCGCCACCATCTTCACTCCACGCTCTCCCTTGCCCCCGCCTCTCACCCCCCCCCTTCCCTCCGCCCCACCCCCCCCCACCTCCGCCTTACTACAAGCAGCGGCTCTGGGCCCAGGGGCGGCAGCAGCGAGCGGCCACCCCCGTCCCGGAGGTGGGGAGTTTAGGGTGGGGGTGCCAGGGTCGCCGCTGCGCTGCGAAGGCAGGAGGGCGCCCGCGCCCCCCACCCCCTCTCCCCGCGGAGCTTCCTCCAGCTCGTGCTCCTCCTCTCGGCTCGGGCAGCGTGAAGTGGCGCGAAGGTTCAGCTCGGGCCGGAGAGTCGATGGAGACGCCTGGCGCTCGAGGGGACCATGTGGGTGAATGAAGGGCGGCGGCTCCCGCCTCAACGTAAATATAGACAAGCCCCACTCCCTCATTAGCATAAAAAACAAAGTACTTCCGAGCTGCCCGCACGCCCGCCAATCACGGACTGTCTCCGCCCCCTTTGCAATTCATCTCGCCCCGTAGCCAACCCGGGGAAAGCCCGAGTGAGCTGCTACCTTCGCCACCCACCCAAACCTCCGCCCCCTAACTCCCAACTCCCCTGCAGGGGAGGCACACCCCGCCCCTCCTCGCGCTAACGTCCGCCTCCGCCCACGCCGCCCGGTGGGTCCTCCTTCTAGCCTGGGCAGAGGCGCGCGGAAACCCCTTTGCACTCCACGCACTCTTTCCTTGACTTCCCACACGTTCAACCCTGCCCGAGCCCCCAGCCTGAGCCTGTCGCCCCACAATAAGTCTGCTCAGAGTTATCCCCGTCGCCGGACGTGCCACAGGCAAGCTCTTCTCTTTGCACACACACACGCACACTCAGGCAGCACCTCGTGTCCGGAGGAGGGAAGCACACAGCCTGTCCTGGTCACAGTGGGACCCTGTGGCGCTCGTAGCTGCTTATTGTTACTGTTGCTCACCGCTCACGCGAGTTCAGTACTCTTGGCTGTGGTCTCCGGGACTATTTGGCAGGGAGGACTAATTCAAGCAATCCTAAGGTTTGGGATAAAGTTTAGTGAGTGATTATGACACACCTAAAAGTTATCACGTTTCTTTAGTGCCAAGGATTTTCTTCTTGCGGACCGAAAACTTAAAATGAGACTTTTGCGTTCACAGGCGAAACGTTGACCCAGTTCACTCATCCCTCTATTGACCACATACCTGAGCTAAGATTTTAAGGCGAGAGCACACTTTCTTCCATTTTTTTTAAAGACTAATGCAAACGGCCCTGAAAACACTATACCACACTCCAGGCTCTTCACTAGGAATTGTGAAAGTTAAAAAAGAACTTTGTACACAACAGAACAACTGACTCAAACTGAGGACCCTGGAGTCTGAGCCTTCTTACACACACACACTTGTTTTAATGCTGTTTCCAGGCATAATCTATCTTTTTTTTTTTAATCAGGGCTTATAATTTTTGCTATAAATAATTTTACAGTGGTTTGACCTAAATATATGTCTAGAACCTTCTGTGGGTACAGCACTCAATTTCTGATTTTCTACACCAAATGCCAGTGGTAAAAGCTTATTGCTGGAAGATGCCTAAAATGTGGTCTATGTGAAATAGAAACCCTGACAACACCATTACCTCCTCTTTTCTCACATTCTTCTGACCCTCCCTCCCACTCCTTTGTTGACTTCACTGAGGAATAAGTTAGTTGTGAAATAGAGGATACTGGCTCCATCCTCACCTCCTCTGTGTCACTCATCTCCCAACCAGTGCTTACCATATGCAACAAGATAAAGGGCCTTTTGTGATATGCCTACTCATGAAACTTGAGAGAGGCAACCAAATTATTCACTAAAGTAAAAACTCATTTTAAAGGATATTTTTTGGTGGTCAGGAGCCCAATCTGCCAACTCTTCCTCTTCCCCTCAATACTCCACTTTGTACTTTAAATTAGAAATACTGTGGTTGTGCACAGAAAATGAGCATCATAGGTTCCAAATCATGGGAAAATCCCCATGTTCATACAGGTTTCTCAGAAGAAAAAAATAGTAAGAATTTGTGTAATAGAAGTTAAACAGTTGTGGTCTGATTCTTATGACTACCTATACATATTTTATAGATTTCATCTAGGTATGTAAACATATTTACTATATCAGTATACTATAATGATTTCCATTGCTGATAGTTTTAATCATTATTTGCTGTCTTTTAATTTCCTTTTCTACATATGACGGCACATTGGCAGTTACTTTTGTGACTTCAAAAAGAAACACATTTTAGAGTTTTTAATTTTCCTAGAGTGTTATTCTTACTTTTAGATCAAATTAGGCATTAAAAACATCTTTTAGATCTAGAATTATAAAAAATATACCTTTTCAGTAAAATGTATTTCTCATTACTGTCATTTATTTAAATAGTATTCTAACCAGTGAAGATGGGCACCTTTCTATAAAACTTATAATTTCAATAGGCTATTTTTAGCAATTTAATGATATCTGGGTCAGAATTCTATTTATGAAACAACCATATTATCTGATGAAAATTTAATAGATTTTAAAAACTGTACCGTCTTACAATTTTTACAGTAATTCAAGCCTGGGAGAGAATGCCTTTTGTATTTCTTATACAACTACTTAGTGGGAAATTCCAGAAAGTTTCAAAATGAATATTTTGAATTTCATTTCATGGTTTTTGCACATACTTGCCCTCAAACATATTTCTCAGTAAGAATATTATAAACATCACTATTAAGACAAATAAGAACAACAGAGCTACCAGGTTTCCAAAGGGTTAATTTTTATACCACTAAGTTTAAGACTTAGCAATTATTTCTTTCTCTTTTTCCCTGAAGACACCACTGACTAGAAACTCATCCCCCTCACTTTCTAGGACAACAGCACAGTCTATTTTATAAGTCATATTGGTAAAGACTTTGTGGTTCAGATTCTGGTATTCAGAAAATTATGTTGATCTGCTAACAAGTCACAGACTATAACCAGAGAATCTGAAGGTATAGTTTTCAGAAAAACAAAAATGTCACCAAGTAAGTTTCCCTAGGTGGTTTTAGCTCCTTACCAAAAACAATATCATATTCATTATTTTCTGCCACTTTGTCTACAAAATCCCAAATATCCATGTGAAAGGTAAGACCTTTTGGTCCATCATCTAAATACTTCTAAATATCTGTATTTTTGAGATTGATTGACTGCTTGATTAGCTAATTTTTTTTTTCACATTTCACATGAATGTATGGGGACACTGTGATGCACACTTTGTGTACTGAGAATTAAAGAAGTCCTGAGTAACATTCTTACTGTTATTTCACATATTGTTTATGGATCACTTCTACTGATTTAACTGAGTTGAATTCCTGAAAGATGAGGGGGGAAAAAACCCCAAATGCTTTTATTTTATGACTTGATTATAAGACTCCAAAAAATTAATGAAGCGGCAACCACATCCATATTATAGGTGTAAAAACATAGGAGTGATGGCAATATCTGAGATAATTAAAACATCTCAGTGTCATATTATAAGCAAATATGTCATTTTAATGACTATGCACAGTTATTCCATTAATCTACTGCAGTAATTAGTTATGTTTCATAATTTTCTAATTTTATATTTTAGCATAGGTGCCAATAATTAGTTATTCATAGCATTTTAAAAGTGTATATAGATAAGTGGTATAAATGTTAAGCATCACTTAGGTTTAGAATATTAACTGCTTAAAAATCAAGACAATTCTGAAAACTTTTTAGATGACACTGCAAGAGTAATCATTTACGTAATTTGAAAAATTTAATTGGAATTTGTATCCATAAGGATATATATTGAAATAAATTTTGGTAAATATGTTTTATGTGAGAGATTAATACAGGTAAATGTAAACATATCTTTGAAACATCTGTTTCAGAAACATTCAAATATATATGTATACACATACACACAAACACACCTATATAAAAGAAACTATGAGGATTACATACATATTCAGCCTTAGTGGTAAAAGTCCTTTGTAGTAACATATACATATACAGCATAAAATATCAACGAAACAAGAAAAAGACCTTATTTATTGATTTCCTGTCATATACTTCTACTAGAGTAAATATGTAATATATTCAGAATTTCTTTTGGAGGGCTTTGAGAGGTTAAACTACAAATGGTCTCAAATACCAGAAACTATATTTAGGCAAAAGTTTGTCATATCTTTAGGCTCTGGGGTACATGGATATAAAAAAAGTTCAATGTGTCTCAAGATGATATATGGAATAAAAAATATATATTCTGTATTTATTTGAAATAAGAAAGGGAGTGTGCTCTTAAATTCTCGATAGAAATATGTATGTGATTGGATGAAGTAAATTTTTGATACTTAATTAAAAATTATGACAAAACCTTTTGGACCAAAGAAGATAAATTACCCATACTAGGACTTAGAGATGATTTGTCACTTACCTGTCTTTCCCAAATCTAGTTCTCATTAGTAAATCCTCCAAAGATTTCTTTTCACTTGTGCTTCATCTATACTTCAACTATGTTGCTTCAACTACATTTTCATCTAAGGTAAAAAAATTGATTCAGCTTTAGTCTTAGATTTATTCATCTAGTTAAGAGATAGAAATCCAGTGTCAGATCTGTATTGGTATTATTGTCTCCATAAATAACCCTACTCACTATTAAAAAATACTTTCCAGTTTACTGTTATTTTATTTTTTAAAACCTCTAGATTTTAACATTTTTTATAATTTTTAAAAAATGTCATTTGGCATGTAATCTAAACTATCAATCATTCTATCTATATAAAAGTATGAGAGGAAAGTTTCAATTTTCTTTTTTGGTTTATTTTGCTTAGATAAAGTTATTTAAAAATAAAAAGCTTCAACTTTTTATTTCCAGGAGGCCTTTTTCAAAGTATGAAAACATTTCATATCTTTATGTCTTTAAAATATTTGAAGATGCCTGGTTGGATAAATTGATGCTCTTTTAAAAATGCATAATTAATAGATCAGCTAAAGTAGTTGTGTATATTCAAAAGAATATTAAAGTAAGATGTCTGAGGGGCATAAATTCATTTCTTCAGAGCACCCTGTGCCTCATCCATATCAGTTACCTGGAGCATTTACATATGTAGCAGTTAAATTCCCTTGTGTTTGCTAATTTTGTGCACATACTAGTTTTCCAAAGAAATTGAAGCATATTCTATGTTTTCTGCAGGTAAAACCAAAACCGGATTTGAACAAATATTGACAAACTCTGTCATCTTCCATGCTTTTCTGATCTTTAGGTACCTCCTCTGCAAAATGGGGATAATTATAATACATACCTCACAGTGTTATTGTATTAAGTAAAATTATATAAAGGGCTTTGTGTGTGTGTGTTTATATATGTATGTATATATACATATATTCTAGCTATAATTATCTCTACTAATTATTATCCTAATTTATACATGCAAACTGGCAAACACCTGTGTGGCCAAGAGCAAATCACTTTATCTTCTCTGGACCCCTTTGTCCTCATCTTTAAAACAAGGGGGTAGCATAAAATGGCTTCTGAGGTCCCTTCCAACTCAGGGTTTATGATTCTATAATCTTATAAGCCTGTTATTCTTTACATCCTAGGATGTTACCACAAGCAAACTCAACAATATTCCTTTATCAGGAACTTAAGCACCCATTTTTAAATGTACTGTTTCCTGAGAAAGTCCTCATAATGTACTCCATAAGATAAAAAGACTAACTACTATTCAGTCATTCTATTTTAGGTATTCTCCAAATCTGCACTGCAATTCTCCTATAACTTAGGTGGAAATTTCTAAGGTACTCATTCAGAAACACATGGGACATGATTTTTGGGCATATCTAGCTGTGTGAGGTTTTAGTTTTTCTGCAACAATGTCTACCCATGTATTCTATAATTAGTAATATTCTAGTATGAATTGCTAAGGTGTAACATTAACTTGGGAGGATGACTATTTCAATGTCTTACATATGTTCAAATATCAGAAAATGCCTGAAGCATTAAGGTATCCTACACTTTGTGACCATATTTTAAATGATTTATTATTGATGCTGGCCACACTAGGAGGGAAGATTTTCTTGTGTTTTGATTTAAAATAAAATAACAACCTAATACATTAAGGTGGTACAGAGAAAGAAATCTGAATGTATAGCCAAGGAACCTGTGTTGGAATTCCATCTCTATACTTAGTACCTGTATGATCATAGGCTGATCTCTTAAGTCCTTTGGGCCTTAGTCTTCTCTTCTGTAAAATTATAGGGTTGGATCTAGGTGACATCTGTAGTATTGATTGTCAAATATTAATTGAAACCTGTCTTTCATATTTAAAAATGCTGCTTCTAATGTTGATACATGTGATTAAAAATACTTAAATCTGTTCAAAAATCCTTCCTATACTGCCAATATACAATTTCTGTACTATTTTCATTTGTCCAGTGGAAAACAGTAAAGGGGTTGGCTGGGTACAAATGGCCATGTTTTATCTAGTAAAGAAGAAGGAACTAGAATCAATCACATGAAAAAGATTCTGGATCAGAAAATCTAATACTGGTATTCTGACCAATCTAAGAACTTCTCACAAGGCAGAAATTAATAATGGACATGAATAACTATGAACCTACAAGTGAATGCAGGTAAAGCATTGCACTTGACTATAACGGGGAAGTGACTGGGCAAAATTAGAATCCAAGATAGTCTTTTGGTTACATGTGTGATCACCATTTCTATTTATTTCTTAATATATTTTTATTTATTTCATTAAATATTGACCAATTACATTTTAAAACTTTTTTAAACATTTAACTTTTAAAAATTTTGTGTTTCAAATTCTTTTCCACCTCTGCCTCCCTAACCCCTTGCGAAGGCAAACAGTATGATATCCACTATACACAGGGATCGCCATTTTTAGACCCTGGCTCTACTTGTGATTCTAACTCTTCACTGGACCATCTTCTCAATGCCCTTGTTCCCTCACTATCCATATTTAGTTAGTTCCCAAGGTCTCCTATTTTTTTGCCTCCACATTATCTCTCATATCCATCCCATCTTGCCCATAGCTGCTGCAACCAGTCTAATTTAGGCCCCTATGTTATAGGAGAAACTCGATGACTTTTTAAAATTGAGTTATTTCATTTCATCATCATTTCATAATGTCATAGAGTTAGAGTTGAAAGTGGATCTGTGTGAGTTAACCATATGAGTTGGGCAGTTATATCCACTTTACAGATGAATAAACTGAGTACAGCAGAACAGGGGCAGGGCAGAACGTCGTCTCAGTTCTTTTGATTTCAAATTTGGTGCTCCTTTCGCTGTAAAACAATGCCCTTCAAGGACACAAATGGAAAATTATTTTTTTACTTAACAAGTTTAGGAAACTAGAGTTGAATGTATAATATAGTCTAAAGGATCCATCCTTGAATTTCTTCCATCTCCAAGATATAAGATTGTTTCACAGGATTCAAATGAAATTCCATATGTATTGTGAAAATATCAATAGTAATTGGAATCATTATTTACATTGTTTTTTATGTCAAAAAAATTGTGTTACTATCTACATTTTAAAGATGAGTAAATGGAGTCCAAAAAAAGTTAACAAGTTTGTATTGTAGCCAATAGGCCTGAACTACAGGGATTATAGTGGTAGTGGATGTGAGAGATAGTAAGAAGGCAAAATCAATAGACCTAGCAAACCATATTTTCTCTGTAAGCTTCTCTGACTACACCAGGCCCACTTAAGTAACCCTAATATTTTGTGTTTAAGTATGCTGCAATAGAAATCAAAATAATATATTAAAGACCTGAGATAGTAAAGACAGATGCTAGACACGCATGTGCATCATATTAGGATGGCAAACACCAGGACTTTTCAAAATGGCAGATGTTGATCATATATCCTGCTGTGGTTATAACATTCAAATATTCAATTTGACCAATGGGAGAATGCCACTTAGACTTTTTCTGATCTACCCACCCTCCATCCTTTCATTGATCACAGACTCTCATGAGTTCCTTTAGCTGACTGACTTGCTGTTACTCTAATAAGGAAATTTCACAAACATAGCATGAACTGTATTGTGCTTTAGCACAATTTTTTAAAGTAGCAATTGTGTGTTTCCAGGGCCACTAGGATAATTTTAAGGACTCGGCTTCTCAACAACCCAGAAAGGTTGTTCAGCCAGAGGTCACAAGCCTACATTGAATGTACCTGTCTTTGAAAACTGACGGAGTCAAAGTTGACTGCATTTCCAGACACAGGTGAATTATAGATTTACTCCTTGGATTATAGATTTAGAGCTAAAAGGGACTTGAGAGATCATTTAGTCCAACCCCCTAAAATTATATATAGATAAATAAAATGAGGCCCATAGTGGGTAAGTCCCTTGCCCAAGGTCACACAGATAATACGTGACACAGCCAGGATTCAAACTCAGGTCTTCTGACTCTAAATCTAGATTATTTTCTATTGCCTCTTTTCATGCTGCCTTGCTTAACTGGAGTCTGGCATGGCATGCAAGAATCTTCAGCTGAGAATTTGCCAGAAAAAGAGAAAAATGACTAGTCCACACATGAGTACTTTATGTGGCAGGTATTGCTACTGGGTTACTATAAACATCATGACCAGAGTGTTACCAAGCTTTTAAGACCATCTGGGGAGGGTTCTGATTTAATACAAGCTCATTCTTTTAATATTGATAGCCATCAATGACAAGTAAGTCACAAACATACACGTTTATTTTATGCACATATACACACACATATACATGGGCTTCCATCTATATCTGTATCCGTATATTTCTCCTTTGAGCCCTTATAAATGTTTTGGGATTCAGTGGTGGGTCTATTCATTGCTTTCCACATCAGAAACAAATAGTTAAACTGAGAAAGCATGGATATTATACTATCAAGGCTTGGCTCAAAAAACAAAGCTCAATAGATTTTCTTTCTTTGAAATCAATAGATTTCTCTTTTCTTTGACTCTAGAAGGATCTTAGCAGGGCAACTTCATTAGGCAAAAAGGCAAAAAAAAATTGCCTCTTTTATTTTCTTCCTGGCTTATTCCAAGGATTAGGCTGAAGGGCTATTAAAAAGGGTTATAAAAACCACTCTCCTGTCCTATAGAGGCCAGCACAATAAAATAAATTTGACAAGGGTCTTAGGACCATGGGACTATATAGTTAAAGCTGACAGGAACCTGAGAGATCACTAGTGTACTCTCAAACTGATGCTCAGAGAGATGACAAAGAAATTAAGTAGTAAGTGACAGCCCTAGGATTTGAACCCAGGAGTTCTCCAGAACAAGAGAAAAACTAGTTTTGTGAATGACCAAATAAAAGTCAATTTTGAGGCTTAATAAATATCTATTCAAATTGTAATCTGGTGTTTAGCCCATAGAAGGTACTATGTGTTGTTCTATTTTCATGGGCTATGGGGAACCTTCTCTCAAGGAGATTACAGTCTAGTTCGGGAGAACACACATATACACAGGAAATATTGAAGAATAATAAGAGCAGAAACAGAGACTCTCTGACCCTGAATGAGGTTAACGTTGATGGAATCCAGGAGTAGTGGAAGGGATAGTGTTCTAACATCATGGTGCACAGTAACATAAGAGGTGGAGAAAGTCTTAATTTTCCATCTCCTCTACTTAAGGGGATTGTGCATGCACAAAAAGTTCCCAATACATCCCTGTTCTATCTAGTTCCTTCTAGAAAATTGAAGTCAATGCTTTTTCCCGCCTTGATCTTTATAAAACACTTCCTGTGTCTGTTATTTTTGTCTTCTTGGTGAAGTGATATTTGCCCAACATTATAGCAGATGGCTGCATGTCAAAGTGCCCATTAGTATTTAATCTGTGCTGCACAAATTTCTTCATTTCACAGATATGCTTTCTAATACTTTTGAGAAACAGTTGTCCATCTTGTACGATTTTAACTCACCAATCTAAGCTGGTTATCAGAAACTAACAGCACATTTCTGTATTTTATTTGTCCTAAAGAAAAATTAAAGAACAGACATACTCTAGGAAGCTTTTAAAACTTTTTTTAATCAAATGTTTGCATTTCCCCAATTTTTCCAGAATTATTATTCTTACTGTATATACAGATGTGAGGGATAACAGATTTACTTCTATTTGATTTCCTTTACCCTCTAAATTCCATTAATTAAGAATAAAACCTATACTATATAATAGAAGCATATTTATTCACAAAAGCATAGAATTAGAATTGAAAAGACCATTTGTGACCATCAAGTCTAACCTGCCCTCCCTTATTTTACAGTTAAGGATTTTGAGACCCAGAAAGGTTCAGTGTCACAGAGAGTGTCAGATGCATGATTTGAACTCAGGTTTTCCTGACCCCAAGTCTAGCATTTTAACCACTAGTTATATATCATTTATTGATGTCATATTTTACTAATATTGACCACTTCAGATAAAAGAGTAAACATGATTAAGAGTGCTTAACAAAATGAAAGAATAAAAATAAACATGGAAATAGGGTTTGGTTAAGTGAAATTTTGGTAAGAGAGGGATATAAGAAATGGTAAAATAAGATATGAAAGAGAACAATTTTCATCATATGGCATGGCAAAATAACATCCAAAACAAACTACCAACAATTATAAGGTTTCATTTCCCTGAAACTATACTTTTCCTGTACATTTAGTTACTTATAAAACTCATAATTTTCAATCCAACTTCTAATTGAACATATCCACAGTTTCTAATTTTTTTCTGAAACTTTCTCCCATGGCTAGAAGGAAGGAGAGGAGAAAAGGAGAATGGAATTTGTTGAGTTTAAGGATGGAACTTTATGAACTTAGGCTCACTTTCAAAGGTCCTGTTTCCCCATCCTGCTTTTTGATCTCCTTCCAAACACTTGAGTTTCTATGAGAAACAATTTCTCAGGTAATCTTAAAAATTTGATATGTTGCTACCTTTTTATTATATGCATAGCATTCTTATTTGTTGTGGCAATGATATTTTTTAAGTGTATTCAAAGCATGTTTTGAATTAATAGTACCACTTGGGCTATCTCTTGGAGAGATGAACAGAACATTTTTCCAGAGACACATTATCTCGCAGGGGTATCCCCAATGGACATTCAGTTTGCTCCATTTTTTTCCCTGAATACCAAAACCTATGTATTTTCTAACAGCTGAAAGGAATGGAATCCCTTAGGTCCACCATTTTATAATTCTTCTACTTCTCTGCCAGCAACCATAATTAAGGAAAATTAAGCAAAATAAGTTCTGTTGACTAAACATCCCCCTGAATATGATATGATTCAAACAAATTCTTATATCAGAAGCATAATGCTAGAATCCTTAAAGTAGATATATTTTTAATAAAAGAATTATGAACATGGGTGATGTACATTGTATTTATTTGTGCATAAAATGCAGTCCTTCCTATTGCAGAAAATAAACTGATCACACTCTTAAAAAAATAATGGATTATTGGATTAAGAGCTAGAAGCAATCTTAAAGATCCTCTCCTCTGACTCCCTCATTTTAAAGGGGAGGAAATTGAGACCAAAGACATATTGTGACATATAGAAAGCGATACAAGTCATACCGTGTTTCCCCGATAATAAGACCTATCCCGAAAATAAGCCCTCCCCTTACTGTGTAAGATTCCTCTAAAATAAGCCCTCCCCCGAAAATAAGCCCTATTGATATTGCTACTGTAGTGAAGGTGATCCCCTGCGCTACGCTACATTACAGTACCCTCTGTATGCACCGTCCCCCCCCCCCCCCCCCGAAACCCACGCCGAGCTCCGAGCTGCATCCAATCAGAGCTGCAGCAGTGAGCGCATCATCCTGTTCTTCCCCAGTGATTTGCTTGCTGGCGCCATTGAGAGCAGTGCCGCGGAGGAGAGCTGAGGCAGGACAACATAAAAACTCAGTATGTAAGCGGGAGTGAGGGGGCATGATGGAGGATAAAAAGGGCATGATGGAGGAAAAAAGAACTCAGGGGGCATGATGGAGTGAAAAAAAGGACTGATGGTCATAATTTTATTATTCTGTCTGTTTTGACCCCCAGACATGAGTACAAAAAGGAAGAGCTATACTGTTGAGTATAAGAAAGCAATTGTAGAGGAGTCACATGGCAAGAATCTTGCAGTTTTCTGTAAAGAAAAACTTTTGGATCTTCGAATGGTCAGAAAATGGAGAGCAGATTATAATAACCTCAATCAACAGGTGGATGAGGGAAAAGGGAAAAAGCGCAGGTCTGGATCAGGTCGGCAGCCCTTATATCCTGACTTGGAGATCCTCATTGGTGAATGGATTGCTGACAGGAGAGCAAAGGCCTTGGTTGTGCGCAGGGCTGATATTCAAGCATTGGCCCTTTCAATGGCACCAGAGTTTGAAATGGTCTCAGAAGGATTCAAAGCATCACAACACTGGTTGGACGGTTTCCTTCAACGGTATGAACTGTCCCTAAGAAGATCAACAAGACTGTTTAAGCTGGAAGATGCTGAAGTTATTAAACGTGCACTTGCATTCAAGTCCTTTATTGATAGGATCGACATTTCCAAGTACCAAACCTGCAATATGATTGCTATGGATGAAACTGCAGTGTTTATGGGACAAGGATCTCAAACAACAATTCATCACAGGGGTACAATGTCAATCTACATTCCCACCACTGGCTATGAAAGTGCACGGGTCACCTGTGTTTTGGCAATTCGTTTGGATGGAAAGAAAGCCACACCTCTAATCATCAGTAAGGGCAAGAAAGATAAGATTGAATGTGTATCTGGCATTTACGTTCTTGAAACCGAAAAAGCCTGGTGTACACAAGCCGTTATAAGAAAGTGGGTTGATTTAATGCTGCCACTTGTTATGCGAGGTAACCAAAGAGGTCTGATAGTCTGGGATTCAGCCAGCACTCACTGCGCTAAAGAAATGAAGAACTTCCTTGCAGAGAGAAGAATAGATCAAGTAATGATTCCTGCAGGAATGACTATCTCCAGAC
Source organism: Petaurus breviceps papuanus (assembly GCF_028583685.1). Taxonomy (NCBI): domain Eukaryota; kingdom Metazoa; phylum Chordata; class Mammalia; order Diprotodontia; family Petauridae; genus Petaurus; species Petaurus breviceps. Next base: position 8,991,688 of record NW_027187332.1, on the reverse strand, counting down.
CCTTGATATTGCAATAAAGAAGCCATTCAAGGACCATTTGCACATGGAAGTCGATGACTACATTGAAAATAGAATGGAAAGAAATCAGCGTGGAAACTTTGTGAAGCCCTGTCTGCAAGAAGTCGTGACTTGGGTGAAGAAGTCATGGGATAAAATTACTGACAGCTGTGTCGCCAAGGCACTACGAGCAGGTTACCTGGACAAGACATATTCATTTAAAGAGAGCTATATTGCTGGACATGACAGATTGGGTCCACTTCTTCTGAAGGAAATGGAGGTGCAAAACATCCAGGACGGAATTCAGGGTATGGACACTTATGACGATGTTGTTGAAGAAGATGACATGATCATTATTGAATAAAGGTACATTTTTTTGCTCACATTTACCTGTTTATTAAAATTGCTGTCAATGTTCATTAAAATAAGCCCTCCCCTGAAAATAAGCCCTCTGGTGTTTTTCTGTCCAAAAAAATTAAGAAGACAGTGTCTTATTATTGGGGAAACACGGTAATAAGTAACAGAAGTGGGATATAAAATCCAGATCTGATCTTCAATCCAGGACTCTTCCACTTTTATTTTTTTATATATATACTTATTTGTATATTTATATTTATAACTACACATACATATATGCCTATATATTATGGGGACAGACATATGAGGTCAGTGATGTAGGGAACTGTAGTTGGTTAGTCATTTTTCAGTCCTGTTCAAGTCTTTGTGATGCCTTTTAGAGTTTTCTTGACAAAAATTCTAGAATGATGTGCCATTTCCTTCTCCATCTCATTGTACAGATGAATTAAACTCAACAGGTTTAAGTGATTTGCCCAGGGTCACCCTTAGTAAGTATATAATACCAGATTTGAACCCAGGAAGATGTCTTGTTGACTCCAGACCAGGGAACACTCTATCCACTTCACCACCTAGCTGCCCATGTATAAGGAACTACCAGTAAGGAAACTTCAAACAATGCATGCATGTTTGTGTGTAAAATTATAGCATTCATTCATTTAACCACTAACTCAACATTTATAGAGCAACTGTTATGTTAAATTTAGTTAAATATTTTGGCTTTGTATCTTATAACACACTGCCTGGCATATAGTAGGCACTTCTTGGTTGACTACATACCTACTGTGTGCAGAACAGTATCCTGGATGTTAGAGGAGATAAAAATACATAGCTCTGTTCCAAGAAACTCTATTAAAGGAATATAAATATTAAATGTGATTATTATAAAATAATACATGGAAAGGGTACTAAAAAGTATAAACCACATACTATATGAGTTCTGAGGGCAAGGGAGAAATTATCTCTATCTGTAGGGATTAATGAAGGCTTCATTTAAAAGGTGACTAAAACGTGAGTGGGTTTTCAACAGATAAAGAGGGAGAAGAATAGTGATTAGCTTGTAGGAAATATGAGGAGAGATATGAAAACAGGAAAGCACAGGACATTTTTGAGGGACAGTTTATACTGGAGCATAGACCCTCTAGAAAAGACTTAATTTGGCATGAGACCAGAAAGGTAAGGTGGCCCTACAGAATGGAGGGTGTTGAATGCAGGAGTTTCAATTTTGGCTTAGGAAGCAGTAATAGGGAGCCAGTGGTGTTTTGTAAGCAGTGGAGGGCCATGACCAGATTGGAAGGATGAAATAGTGGAAATAAATAAGACCTGTTACAATAAGCTATTATACATGCCAGTAAGGGCCTATTTTTGTGTTATAGTAATGAGACTGGAAAGGAACAAAGGAATACAAGAGACTCAGAGGTTGAATCAACAAGATTTAGTGCAACTGATGGAATAGGAAAGGAGAGAGTCAAAATGATCAAAGTTTGGATTTGGTACTCTGGGTAAATAGCAATTCCTCTGGGAAGGTTGGGGGTGGTGGAGGATAGAGTGTTAAAGCAAGAAGAGCAGCTTTAAGAAGAAAGAGGAAAAACAATATTTTGGAAATGTTGAATTTGAAGAACCAGTGAGACATCCAAGGTAAAGATAGAGGTCTAAAAGTCTCTTCTAAAATTGCGGGGGGTGGAGGTGGGAGGGGAAAGGCGAGGGAGAAACTGTATTCCATCTTTCCACAAATGGAGTCATATTGGATGTGATAAAACACTTGTGCATTGCCTAGGGAATGCAGTCATATCTAAGAATATCTCAGAGAAGGGTGAGAGGGTAGGGCTATGGGCAGGTGTGCTGGTCATAGAACAACAGCCACAGTGCAGTAATGCTAAACATTGAAACAGGGTATAAGATTAATTTAATAGTACAGTCTAGGAGGATTTTCTTTGGGGGTAGATAAGAGTATCAGATAATTCCACAGTTGCCCTTCAAAGCCTAATGTTTAATATTAGGAATACAGAATATTCAAGCAACACAAGTGAAAACTGAGGGAGAGCTGTTGCCCAGAAAACCTAAGGACCTTTATTCTGGAGCTACCTGTTTGAAACAATATATAGCAAAAGAAAAAGCAAAATCACTTTAAAATAGATTACATATATGCAAAGTAAAGCATATATGTAAGATAAGGATCCCATTTTTAAAAAATCCAGTCCAACCCTGCAAGTATAGTAATAGCAACAGCAAGTATAATAGCAATGACACGAATAATAGCTGACATTTATATAGCATTTCAAGACCTGTCATTTAACCCCTACACAGCTGCCAAATTAGTGTTGTTCCTAAAGTCTGACCATGACACACCCCTTCTCAAGAAGCTTCATTGAGTTCTAGAATAATGTACAAACATGTTGGCATTTGAAACCCTTCACAATCTGAGTCCACTTTACTTTTACGGACTTATTGCACATCATTTCCTTTATGTGCTAAACTTTCCAGCCAAATTGGCCTACTTACTATTCCCCAAACTAGGTATTAAATCTTCTTTCTCTGTACCTTAGCACTGACCTCCATGCCTGGAATGTTCTCCCTCCTCATTTCCACCTCTTGGAATTCCTAGCTTTCCCCAAGATACACCTCAGAAGCTGCCTTCTATAGGAAGTCTTTCCTATTTCTTCCCTTCCCAAGCTGTTAAACCCTTCTAAGATTACTTTACAAATAATTTATATTTACTTATATATAATGGTTCTCCCTACCTCTGTAATTCCTCCTTTCTAGTAAAATGTAAGCTTCTTGATGGCAAAAGCTATTTCATTTTCCATTTTGTTATCTCCAGAGTCTGACACAATTCCTGGGACATAATCAAAGAGATTTGTGATCGTATCTATTTGTATGGTTTCCTCCAACAGTGTACATCATAATCCAGCTGTGCTGTGCAACTCTTTTCCCAGTACTTCCACAAATTCATTATGAGTTCACTCAAAGCTCTGGAGACCTTCCTCAATTTCCTAGCATGCAGTAGACAATTAATAAGTACTTGATGAATTGAATATATACTCTTGCCTTTTATATTGTGTTCATAATATTTTAACTTATTATAATTTTACTAATGCTCTTCTAATTCTTAGAATACTGGACTTGGAATTAAGAAGACCTGAGTTCAAATTCTATCTCAACCTCTGACTAGCTGTGCAACCCTGAGTAAGTCATTTAACATCCCTCAGTCTCAGTTTCCTCATTGGTAAAATGGTGGTAACTACTTCAGACAGTTGTGGTAAGGATCAAATTAGGCAATGTAGGTAAATAGCTTTGCAAACCTTAAAGCAGGGTATAAATGCTAGCTATTATTATTTTCACTTCCAAATCTACTGTTCTAAGAGGTGGGACCTATTTTTTAAATGTGAACTAATCTTGACTTGTTTCATTCTTAGAGTAAATGATTGCTTTTATATGTATTATAATGGTTCATTAAAAGACTATTGCTTACCTAATGAAAAGTAGTGAAATCAAAGGTCAATATTTTAAAATTCTTTTCATAAAATCCATTTTTCCCACACTGATTAACAATTAACTTCTAATTTGTAATTTAAATAGTGTAGTAGTTTGTTGTTTGTTTTTTTTTTAAAGAATTGTTCATAAAATCAATATACAAAAGCAAGTGTGAGGGAAACAGCTATTTATTGTGGAAAAGGAAAGATTTAGAGCCAACACAATCATTGCCTTCCAATATTGAAACTATTAAAAATAGAGCAGATTTATATTCTGTGATACTCTAGTGAGCAGAACTTTAGTACTAATGAGCGAATCTTACAGAGGGGCTAGTTTGGGGTCAATATAAGAAATAACTTTGAAATAATTAGAGCTCTCTTCAGAATAGAGTAGTTGCCTCAAGAAGGAGTAAGCTTCCAATATTTATGGAAATACTTGTGCAAATAAAATGTTCATCTGTCAGAGATTAGGTAAAAGAGCTTCCTTCTTATATTAGGCAGAATGTTGGATAAAACAGGCTATAAAATCTCTTCCCAATGTAAGATACTGTTTATTTCTTGATTCTTTTTCATTCCTTCCTACCACTTCTTCCCATCCAAATTCCTACAACTGATCTCCTTTCCCTGACTCCTTCAAAAGGTTAAACAAAACAATGGAGAACCTTCTCTCCAGCCCTACCCCCCTAAAATCTCCTTCTGTTTTCCCTTTAAAACCAGTAACAACAACAACAGCAATAGCTGAACATAAATGAAGTAGTAAGAAGCAGGTACCTGTATCTTTGAAATTCTTTATCAAGTATGTAAAATCACATAGGCTGCTCTCTTATTTAATGTAATTTTAGATTGCACAATTTCTGTAGCTTTACTAAAAGGAACTGCACATATAATCAACTATCCAAGGATAGATGGAGTTTATTACTAACATAACTTCCTTTCAAGTTTCAATTAATTAGACCATCAATCAGTGTCAATACACTTTTAAAGATGACTTGTAAATAAACTCCTGTTAGATGAGTTTAGCTAAATAGAATTAACCTAGAAAAAGTAAGATCTTTACCCAAAGTTTCATACAGTTAGAAAACAAAAACTTTAAGAATTTCATATTAAAGATAATTTCTAAAAAGTAAAAAGTGGTCTTGAATGAAGAAATTGAACAGCATGTGTAAAGTAATCAAGTTTAAAGAAACAGTACTGATAATGTAAATGTGACTACCTCTGGATCTCTATACAGAATTTATTTGGAGTTGGGGACAAATCAATTATTTCTGTCAAACCAATTGTAATATAAACTGAAAGCTAGAGGTAGCTCCAGAAATCCCTTAGAAATTTTCAATAAAAAAGTGTGTATAATTCTCATCTTAACCAGTATTCTTGATATTATAAATAATGAGTTCTAAACTGAGATTCAGGGGAGATCTAGGTTCAAATCCCATCTCTCATACATATTAGTTGAGTAACTAGGGACAAGTCATTTAACCTCTCTGTAACAATTTCTTCACATGTTAACTTTGTGTCAGGGTTGTTGTACATATCACCTGAGACAGTGTAGAAATATGTCTTGGCAAACATTTCCTGTACTTATAAATAGGAGCTTATAAAATAAATATATTATTGTAAATAATAAAAGATATTATTTTTGTTATTAGAGTATCTGTAATGTCTATAGTCAGGGACTGGCTTAATTAGCATATACACATTCTCTTTAAGTATTTTTTTAATGGTTTGTTGGTTGGTAATATTCTAAAATAGGAATCTTCTGAGTGAAGAACTTTGGGATTTCTGGGCATAGAATTCCCCCAATTTATACCTATGTCAATTGCTTTAGTGTTATGGTTGCATTACTTTAGTTCTAAAATTAATAATAATCTCATGCAGAAGTTAAAATGAGATCAGTGCTTCATTACAAATTATGTAAAAGATGTTTCGTTCCCTTCAGAAACTTATTTAATGAGGATGCCCAAGACACATACAGTTATATACCATTTCTGGGTCAAGCTGCAATGAAAAAAATTTTCTAGTTAGAATCTAGGACAATTTCTAGTCAGAATTGAGTTAACGCACTTCTTATGAATTCATCCCCATTGAAAGAGTGGTTTTCTAGTACATATTAGGTAAAGGACATAAGAAATAAATCTTTGCCTAACCAGTAAGAGACAGTACCGAATGGTATGATTTCACATTTACTCACTCAAAAATCAAGTCCACTATGTACAAAATCTAATTTGTTACTCCTCTTTTGTCTAGGTACTATTTTCATAAAATTCTTAAAAATTAAAAACCAAAATAAATTAAAACCAACTGTGTACACAAAACTGGGACAGTCTCATGAATGTAATTCTGCCAACACAGTCAGTCAATAAATGTTTAAGTGCCAACTATATTCCAGGTACTGTTAAGTGCTAGGGTTACAAAAAAAGGAAAAAGACCATTTTTTTTTTCCTGGAGGAGCTCATAATCTAATGAGGGAGACAACATGCAAATAACTATACATGTAAAAGCTATATTCAGGATAAATTGGAAATAGGTAATGGGTACAATCTTTAATTTTTTCCCATGAGGCCCCTGTGCCTACCCACTGTTTTCCAAGGTTTGATAAACATCCCAGCCTTCTCATTTCCCTAAACAATCCAGACTGACCTAATACCCTCAGTCTCTCACAAATCCGTTACATTTTGGCAGTATATATTTGTTGTTAGCATCATTCTGTTCTATAAGTAATAAACCCAATTGAACTACTACTGCTTAGCAGAATAACACAATAAAAACCTCGCAGTCAACCAAATCTCTCACCCCAAGAAGCAACAATTAAAAGAGGGTAGGGACACTCTGTTACTAGGATTACCCTTCAGATCATATTTGTACATCAGGCTGTTAAAAGGCCAATGCTCTATTTTATGGATAAATTGGAGTGGATTAAATCAAGCCCCAAGTGGATGGATAATGTGAGACAGAACACTAGATTTTAAATTTGAGGACCTGGGTTTTAATATGGTAACTGATTACTACCTGAGTTACCTTAGGCAATTCAATTCACCTCTCTGGGCTTCAGTAAATGAAGAAGTTGGAGTAGGCAATTTCTAAGGTGCTTTCTAGTTCTAAATCCTATGATCCTATGATTTTGATAAGGGAAATAGTTAAAGAGATTGATGGGACTGCAAAGGAAACAATGATAATTCAGATATTTTAAAGTTATATACAAAAGATGGAGGCAGGGGTAGATACCCAAAAATGAATACATATGAGTTGACAAGTCCTGTAAGAATAATGTCAGGAATGTGAAAGCACAGAACAAGCTGAGGCTTGTCATGAATGCTAAAAACAAAACAAGAAAAAAACCAAAGAGAGACCTTTTAAAGCTATGGTGGGAACAAGAATATCAGGCAAAGGATTAAAACTACTGCTTAGAGTGGATATAACAATAATAGATGATGTAGATAGAGAAGGCAAAACTCTTCAATTATTACTTTATATTGTTTCCTTTTTGCTTTCAACTTTTAATGGATCTGTGGCTATTCCTTCCAACAGTGTAGTTTGAAACCCATCTGCTTCTTGTCCTGTGTGACTCTTTTACTTCCTCTCATAAATTATCCTTGGGGGAAAGGCAGTGGTTAGGATACTAGATGTAGAGTCAGGGAGACCTGGATTTAAATATCTCTGATATTTTCTAGATACGTAACCTTGAACAAGTCATTTATCTTTTCCAACCTTCAGTTTTTTATCTGTAACATGGTTATAATCATAATGATAGTACTTACCTCACAAGATTGTTTTGAGACTTCATTGAGATAATATAGGTAAAATACTTTTAGTGCTTCATTTTTAAACTACATATGTAATTTAACATAGTAGTAACAAAACTGTTGTACTTGGCTTTATTGCCTTCTGATATCACTTTTTGTTCTTCTCTGTATATGTTTTAATGTTTCACTGGTACTTTTTTCTTTATTGTTTTATTTTCTTCTCTATGACTTTCAACCAATTCCCTCCTACCCCTAAATAGAATCCATCTCCTATAATAAATTCAAGAAAAACAAATCAACTCATAGGCTCATCTTAAAATTGTATGCCTCATTCTGCATTTCTAGTCTGTCACTATTCTTCCAAGATGTGAGAGGCATGATTCATCATTAGTTTCCTGGAGTCATTATTGGTCACTGTGTCGATCAGAGTTCTAAAGTTTTTTTAAAGCTTGTTCTTTTACAACATTTTAGTCAGTGTACAAGTAGTTCTTTCAGTTCTACTTACTTCTCTCTGCATCACTTCATACAAGTCTTCTCAGTTTCCTCTGAATCCATCCTATTCATCATTTCTTATGGCATAATAATATTCCATTACATTTATAAACATAATTTGTTCAACCATCTTTCAATTGATGGACACTAATTTTATTTTCAGTTCTTTGTTATAACAAAGCATGCTGCTATAACTGTTTCTGTACAATGTGGGTCCTTTTCCTCTGTCTTTGACCTCTTTGGAGTATGTACCTAGTGGTGATTTCACTGGGTCAAAGACTTTGTACTCTTTTTAAGAGGATCTGGCTTAACTAAGTGTCAGACCAAGTTCTGAGTAAGTTTGTTGTTGTCTGTTTCTTTAATTTTTATGACTCTATCATTCTGTTTTGTAAAGGTTTTATAACAGAATTTCTATTTTTAAAATGGTGTTGCCCTTGAACACTTGGTCTGCTTGGCAAGGTGGTCAAATGTTTGCTGACTGTGCTCATCTCTCAGCTTTCATGGCCTCCTCATTATAGCAACTGTGTTTACATTAGTTAAACTTTTTTAGGAAATAATTATAGTTCATCTCAATGTCTGTTTCTTGTTCTGTTTTTCATCTTTTGGCATCAATAACTTGTTTGAAAGGTCAGATTGAAGCTGTTGGAATTGTTTAGCATATCTCAAATATCCCTTCTAACAAATCAATTATCTGAATGGACAAAGACTTCTGATTTAGAAATGAATCACCATAAATAATCAATACTTAATGATGCAAAATTATAAAGAACAAGATTGCTCCCTGCCAAAGAAAAAATATTAGAGGACACTTCCCTTGATTCTTTTGGAGAGGTGGGAATCTATAAACATAAGACATTGCATCTATTGTCAATTTTTTGAACACCTTAATTAGTTTTACTGATTATTAGGGTTTTTTTGTTTAAAAAAATTCTTTATTATATGTGATAGCTCTCTGGGAGTAGAGAAAGGAAGAAATATAGGGGGTAATTTAAGTGATGTAAAAACAAAAGATATAAATAAAATTTTATTTTTTAAAAAAGAAATGTCCCACATCAATAACTAGTCATTTCCTGTCTGTAAAGATGCAGTCAATTTCATTTTTTTGATACTCAGTATTCATCATATCCTTAAATATCTGCCTCTCTCCTTCAAGACAATATTTATAATATATAGGTGTGAGGCTTCTGAGTGACAGTCTAATAAGCCTTTGGCCTGTTTCATTTATTAATCCTGACATATTTTTCAACCATCTTTCCCTATATCTATCTTTAATTGAAGTCTCCAAGTATTAAGGTATTTGTTGGCTTTGTTTAGACCTTATTTAACTTCTTATAGACTTTCTCTATCTTTGTATCCTCTGCTATAGATGTGGATGTATAATCTGCAGTTACTTTGATGGGGGTCTTTTTGCTCTGAAAGCCCTGAAAGATGAGATAATAAAGTGTCCTATGAAAGGAGGTTTCTTTGTGTGCAAATGAACCAATTCCTTCAATTCCTTTGTTTTCTCCAAGGAGAATCTGTGAGTCATCCTTCCATTTAACTTCAACTTCCTGATATTTTCTGGTTTCACTTACAGAAAGAATGTTAATATTAATATGCTTTGGTTTTTCCAATATTATATGAACTCAATGGTCATTGACTAAGGATAACAAAAACAATAATAATAACTTTATATAGTACTTTAAGTTGTCCAAAGCAATATATATATGTATATATACACATATATATGACTCATTTGATCTCATATTTATAGTAACAGCAATTAAGTTAGTATTTATAGATGTTCTCCAAACTGATTCTTCTCTTTATTTTGACATTTGACATGTGAAAACAGAAGGAAGTGGGCCACATAAGACTGAATGACATTTTACTTTTTTCTTTGTTTTATAGGTTACTATGGTAAGATAATTCATTATCCCCTAGCCCACCTAAGTAATGACATTCTCCTTACTTCGCTAGGTTTGTTGCCAAAACCAGACCATATATTGGATCTGAAATCAGAGGATCTGAATTTGAATGGATCTTTATCCCCTCTTTGTTATTTACAACTTGTGTGGTCTTGGACCAGTCACTTAAGCTTTTGGGGCCACGATTTCCTCATTTCTAAAATGAAAGGTCTGAATTAGAATCTCTCTAAGGTTCCTTCCTATTTCACAATTATACACAAATAGATGTCCACTAGACATGGAACTCAGCATGTTCTAAACAAAAGTCATTGTATTTCTCCCCAAAACATGTCCACTACTGAACTTCATTATGTTGAGGATTCCACCATTCTTTCTCTCTCCCAGGTCTAAAACCTCAGCATTATCAACTTCCTTCTTCCTCACTCTTCATATACAATTACTTACTAAGACTTGCCACGTCTACTTTCATAACATCTCTTACATCTAATTTCTTTCTAATCATACAACTGCTACTTTAGTTCAGGCCCTCATAATGTCTCAGCTAAACTATTGCAAAGACTTTCCAGTTGCTCTCCTTTCCACAAGTTTTTACTCGTCTCATCCATTTTCAACCCAGTTGCCAGTGGTTTTCCTAAAGCAAAGGTTTGATCATTTTACTGTCCTACTCAAGAAACTCCAGTGACTCCCTCTTGCCTGTAAAATATATAAACTCTTCTCTTTGGATTATAGAGCCCTTCATAACCTGGCCTGAACCTATCTTTCCTGCCTCGTTTGTTGCTCTCCTCTTACTTTTCAGTCTCTCTCAGCTTCCCTTCTTTCTGTTCCTCCACATGCCACTCCAACTCCTGTCTCCACAATTTTGTACTGACCATCTGCCATATCTAGAATGCATTCATTTCCACCTCAGCCTCATTCACTTTCATCAAGAGTTAGCTCAGATACCAACTTCTAAAACAAACCTTTTTTCTGATACCCCAAAGCTAGTACCCTCCCTTTACATGATTTTTATTCAGCTTTAAATTTATATTTACTCAGATGTGTGTATGTATATAAATATATATTTACATATATATGTATGCTATCCCCTCCACCCCACACCATAGAATGTAAGCTCCTTGAGAGCAGTTGTTTTTGTGTTCTCAGCACTTCATACCATGCTTGACACTTAATAAATCCTTTTTGATTGATTGCTTAATATATCATGCTGCCTCCCACATAGCATAGTGACTACATGTAATAGGTACTCAATAAATGTTGAATTGAATCAAAATCATAAAGATCCAAAAGAGTGATGGAAAATAGGCTGTAACATATTACCAATGGGGGCAACTAGATGATTCAGGGGATAGAGTGCTGGGCTTGGAAGCAGGAAAACCTGCATTCAAATACAACCTCAGACACTTACTAGCTTTGTGACCCTGGGCAAGTCACTTAACTGCTGTTTGCCTTAATTCATTGGAGAAGGAAATAGCAGACCACTCTAGTATGCTTGCCAAGAAAACCCCATGGATAATATTGATGTGCTTTGGTCTACAGGGTCATAAAGTTGGACACAATTGAATGACTGAACATTACCATCGATGACTTTCATGTAAGAAGTGGCATAAAAGGTCAACCCTAAGAACGTTCATGACTAGAAAAACAGGAAGAATAATCATGTATCTAGAGAAAGGGTAGCTGTAGACCCACAGGCTACATAGACTCACAAAATATGAAAAGATCCCTAACTATACCTCTACTTTGCCAAATAGATCCTCTTTGCAGGATTGATGCCAAAGCATGTATGAGAATCACACAGGATAAGAAGGTATGAATGGATTGCACTATGGAGGATGTACCCTCAATGAAGAAACCACAGATTTGTTTGTAGTGGTCAAGTATTAGCTAAATAAAAGATACTGTACTTCTGAGACTAGGATTAGGGAGGATCATCCCTTACCAGAATGTTAGCCACCAGAGGAAAACCTGTTTCAGCCACAGCAACTAATAAAGATTATCTACTGAGTAGGGCAAGGGGGTGGGGGTGGAGATTATGATCTGCTTCAGTTGGACCTATGATACCACAGATCACAGAAATTCTGAAGTGTCCTAGCTTACTATATAAAAGAAACTTAGTTATTAAATTTAGCTACCAATAAAATTGTGATCACCATTTTGTATTAGTTTACATATAATCACATGCATGCAGGATATGTGAGTTAAATTAATTCCAGGTATTTGAAGATACCACCAATTATTAAAATATTCAGCAAAGGTATTCACTTCTGCTTTCCAGAGTCCTGTATGAGTGTAAGCCAGTCAAGGTCTATGAAGTCACTGCATAGATAGATTTTATTATCATAAAATGCAATATGGAATAGGTTTTGATGAAGGAATGAAAATGGAAATTATGTACCAGAGACTCTATGTGTTTCTGTTGTAAAGACAACACAGTCTATGGTCATGCATAAATGAGTGATTTATAAATAGATATGAAGATAATCAACAGCTTTGTGTACTCAAGGAACACACTAATCTCTACTAAAAATCTTTCCATTTTACTACAAACAACTTGAGGGCAGGGACCATATCTTAGTTTCCTTTGTATATTCCTTAGTACCATGTGCATACGTTAGATGCTCAATAAATGTTTATAGAATTGAATTGAGAGAGGAGGGGAGATAATCATTTTCATGCCATAGGACCAGGATGTCTGCTGTTAACATCCATAAATGCTTTTATTATTTTCTAACCCCCAATACATTTATGGATAAGATGGGAGAAAAGAGAATCAAATTGAGTAATTGCATACACTGAGAAATAAGACCTTGAGCCCAGGGAAGTCACTCAGTCAGCAAATATTTATTAAGTTCTTCTCATGCGATAAGCACTGGGATTACAAAGAAAGGCAAAAGAAAACATGGTGTCTGCCCTTAAGAGGCTCAAAATCTAATGGAAGAGATGACATGCATATAACATATGACATACATATAAGATATAAATGGAAGGTAATCTCAGAGGGAAGGCATGGAGGTGGAAAGGGGAAGTTAGATAGGTGATCAGGAATATCCGGATTTAAGCCAAGTTTTATAGGGCTCCAAGGAAACCAGGAGACAGAAGTAAGGACAGAGAGCATTCCAGGCATGAGAGAAGCGCTGTGCAAAGGCGTGAAATTAGGAGATGGGGTGTTGCACGTGAGCAACAGCAAGTGTGACTCAATTGTAGAATTCATGGAAGAGCCCAAAGTGTAGGAAGACTGGAAGGGGGAAAAGGAGCCAGGTTGTGAAGGTCTTTAAATAGCAAACGGTGATAGGGAGCCATTGGAGTTGACTCACTGGGGAGATGACCTGGTCCAAATTGCCTGTTACTCTACTTTGGCAGCTGAGTAGAAGATAGATGGGAATGGGGAGAGACCTGAGGTTGGGAAACCAATTAGAATGCTGTTGTAATAGTCTCCTATATGTAGTCACTATATTTTTGACCATGGGTAGGCAAATCACTTGACCTCTCTAAACCTCAATTTTTCTTCTATGTGGTAGGGATAAAAATATTTTAAAATGCTATTTTATTTAAAAACAGCTATTATTACTTAAACTATCTACCTCAGGGTAGTTGTGAGAAAAATGCCTTATAAACCTTAAAGTGCTATATTAATGTGACTTGTTATTACATGGCAATAGCAATTTGGCAGACAATTCATGTGCTCTATTGATAATGTCCTAATTTCAAGAGAAAATGAAGAAGGTTCCCAGCCTAGTGGGGAGAATTCTTGTATAGTTTATAGAAGGATATAGAGAAGAGCTGCACATTTGTGATGGATGGGCACAAATGGGTTGTGATTTCTATCACTGAATGGAAAAATCCAAATCCATGAGTTCATCATGAGATCTAGTAGATATTAATCTTGCTAGCAACTGAGTGTCATAATCATCAGTGAAATAAATGCCCAGGGGCATAGCATGCCTTTAAATTTGCCTGATTAGAATCTCATGGATGCCAATAGAAGCACTAAAGACCCAGTAGAGACTAGACTTGGACAACAGTCAATGAAAATGCCCAGTAAGGATATGGAATCTTGTGTTCAAGGGACAGCAAGAAGGTCAGTGTTCCTGAACTAAAGAGTGAGTGGAGGGGGATAAGGTGTAAGAAAATAGAAAAAACAGGAAGAGGATAGGTTATGGAGGGTTTTAAAAGCCAAACAAGATTTTCTATTTGATCTTAGAGCAATTGGAAGTCATAAATGCTTTAAAATGTCCATCTCCATTTTTAAAAGTCTTTAGATAAAACATTTGAATTAGGGAGGTGGGAGTGAAAGGAAAAGATAAAAATAAGATTAAAATGCATTGTTAAAGATTATACTCACTTAGCACTTACTGAAATGCATCACACTATGCTAGGAAGGTTCTAGAACTTTATAGAATCTAGGTATGGCATGTACATGACTTCTAAGAACTTCTAGGAACATACACTAGACAAAACTATAGCTAAAAAGAGAATTTATTTATCTCAGAATCACTTAAAATGGAATTAGAGTATAAAGAGGCAAGAGAAAGGCTGAAGTAAAATGGAGATGAGTAAGATTATGGAATAGGTTTGGAAGTATAATGTAGTAATAATAGTAATGATAAAAAGGATGATGATTACCATGAAATTCACTTTAGTGCTTTTTGTATCCATGGTTTCATCTATGCAGATACTGCTTTCATCAATGCCAATTGTAACTTTTCCATTCTTTAGAAGACCTTCTTAATGAGTCGTTGTTGCCAAAAAAGAAAAAAAAATCCACTCGTGACTAACCTTTTGGTGATGAGTTTCTGTGACCTTAGAATAGTTTTCTGATAACAGGCATGTAATCACTGACCCTAACTTTGAGTTCTTTCTTAATTGGTTAGACCTGCCAGAGTCTGTATTTCTACCATGAGAATTTAGCCTGGGCTCATCTACACCACGGTGAAAAATAGAGTGTCTACTGAGGAGTGGTAATAACAATTACAGAAATAATAAGTTGCTATGGATTATTTGGAATTCACTTTGCTTTTCAAGTGTATAGTAGAGCCCAGAACTAACAATTTTATATAGGTTATTTTCATTTCAATTATAATTGTAAATTCATTTCAAAATCATGTTATTGGCAACATGTAGAATTTTAACATGGGGGGGATGGGAATTGAAGTCTTCATTTGACTGCCTATAAAAATATCCCAGCTTAATGCCATGTGGAAGAAATATATGTATAAGAAGGCAAAGGCACAGAACTATTTTCATCAGTGTAACATTTTGCTGGTATGAGTGAGTTTAAATAAAAACAGCACCAAATTGAAACAGACAAACCATCAAAATCAATTATGGATATAGTATAATAGATCATTTTTATAAAGGCATTCTTCAAAGTCAAGAGGGGGTAGAAAAACATTGCAGTTCAGGCTCACAGGCTCTGACATGATTGGACAAAAGAGGCAGATCACTGGCAAGGAAATTGTCTTTATATACAACAGATTTAGTACTTTGCTCTGATCTTTCTGAGGGTGTACAGCTAATGCAAAATTTTTGTAGGTAGCAATCAACCTAGTATAATTTGAGTGCTGATAAGAAGATTCCTCCATGATACCCTCACATGTCTAAAAGTAAGTTTCCCCGGGCTCATTAGGGTTATTTAATTCTTTTGAATTAACTTTGTGCCTTCTGTTGAAATGCAAATATACCTAGTAAAGGGTAGCATAATTGGTCCATTGTTCAGTCAATAATACTATAGTATAAATTAATCTGTAGACTTCTTTTGAAATAAAAGTAGAAAAATAGGTTCAGAGCAGAGACTATCAGGGAGGGCACTTTGACTCACCAGCTCCTTAAATTCTGAGAGATCTCTAAGCTAAGATGCAGGGTAAATGCCCTAGGGGCCTTGGTATAAAGTGACAAGGGGTGCTGACAAAGGGAGAAAGTACAGAAAAGGTAAGTGGAAGAGCTCTAAAGCTCTTGCCTCGCATTGAAGAAAGGGTTCACTAGATTCACATTACACATAGTTCAGAGTCCAAATAGCAAAGCCAAACCATCAAGAAAATAGTTACTTGAAATTAATTCAGGCAATGGCCTAAACTAAAATTGTGAACAATACAGAATGAATGAATGAATGAATATGTATTTACATTATATTGCTGACTTGTTAAGCCCTGCACATATAAAAGGGTTTAGCTATAGGACAGATTGAAACACCCAAGGGTTCTTAGGGTACAAAAGCAGGTCAGATGACAGTACCAGGACAACTGCAGGGTATAGCAACAGAGAACGTGGTAAGACTGGAGTATTTAGGACACTATGATAAGTCAAAAAGGAAGACCTGGTTATCTCCCATATTGCCAAAAGGATTGTAATTGAGGACTCCCAGGTTTTCTAAATGGTAAGAACAATAGTGGGGTTACTAAGTTGTGATCAGAAACATCAGATTTGGGAGAGGCGGGTTAACAAAAAGCCTCATTTCGAGGGCAGCATAGAAAAAGCATTGGACTGATTGGACCGAGACTAGGGATTCCTAGATTCTAGTTCCAGCTACTAGCAATATAACTTTGTACATGCATCAGGGGTCTGGCCAAAATGTAGCCACCTTCACCCAGAGGCTGGGGGTGGGGGGAGGAGAAGGTCATGGACGAGGCACAGGCACTTTCATCCTGCCTTTGCTTCTGGCTCATGGTGGTTTTCAGGAAGATTATAGGAAAGGAGGAATTTGATTTGGGGAACATAACACTATTAGAAGAATTGGTATTATGATGGGTCTAGAAACTCTATCTGTACAAGGAAAATGGCAACTATAGTAGACTAAGGCTGGAGGGGGGTAAAGATGAATCACTCATTTTCTAGGGAGACTACTTTGGGAGCACAGTCCTACTGAAAGAAGGGCAACTGAGAGAGACTGGCAGTAGAAGTTCAGAACCACATACATAATAAAAGAACAGCATTAATCTTTTTTCTGACTTTCTGGAGGAAGAGAGTAGAGAGCAGAAGCTGGTGGTGCATAACTGTTAGGACAGTGCCAGGGTATGAAAGCAGTCATGTGTGCTTTGGAGTCAGCACTGAGGGGACAAGTGGGAATGAACTGGAAGGCAGAGAGATTTAAGGCAACTGTAGATTCTAAAGCAAGTTTTCTGGCTGAAACATATATTCAAAGGAAAGAGAAATTATTGATTTATTTTAACAAATTCCCTTAGTACAGAGAATGCATTTGCTGGAGTTTCTTTGGGCCATAAAAATAAGTAAAGTAACACTGGAAATGGTAGCTGGCTGAGTTGGGTAATACCATTAGATCTTTGCCATGTGGTCCATTTGAAGGAAATCACTTCCCCCAGGAGGGAAACTGCTAAGAAGTGGTTAAAGCGAATGTTACACCCCAAGCAGGGAGACATTTGCCTTGGGTGTTCTCCCACTTTCTGTATCTCCTCCCTCTCCAACATCCTTTGTTTCTTTATCCCAAGGTTCAGTCCTTTTTCCCTTCCTGTTCATATTGGCTTTTTTGATTTCTAAGATCCTATCCAACTCCAGGGTAGCCCACATAAATGTGCAGGGAAGTAAAATGACTGACAATTCTGCCTTCCTATTTAACCATCTGAGCAAGTGTTATTAACATAAAAACAAAGAAAATAGGAGTAGATTACCTTAGATCCCTTACAGATGTGACTATCTGTGATTCCAAACATTACTTTGGGAGCACAAGAGATCAAAGTCAAATTGTTAGATCGAGGTCATTGTCAGGAAGGACAGGAGAAGCCTCATAGTTTAGTCTTACAGATTAGATCAGGGTAGAGATAGGAGAGTGAAAAAAGGTCTCTAGTGAATAAACGAGTCTACTCAACCTGGCCAGGAAAAATGACAGGTTATGATGGACTAATAGGAAGGTTGATTGTCTCCTCTTCCTGATGACCCTAGAGTTCTGTTTTTTGTTTTCTGTGTATGTTTTTTTTTCCTGGGTGACTAGGTAACTGTTCTCAGCACAAGGTCTGATCTATCAAGTTCACGTTGTATGAATTGCTTTAAAAAAAATTACCCAATATTTTAAAGTTCGAAGCACTATGATTATTATTACAAAAAGTAGATGAAAATTCCATTTATGCGATCAATACTCACTAAGAGTTCTGAAATCATCAGGATATCTTTAAGGGATAGGTCTATATGCATCACTATTTTTGAGAGAAACTGTCCAGTTATCTTTAGAACAATTATCTCCACAACTCACCTCAGGCTGCCAGGACTTCTTGAACTTTTTTCACTTGTGACCCCTCCAGCACTTCTTAAACTGTGGGTCATGACCCTATATGTGGTCGATTACAGACCATGGGAAATGGAAAGAAGGGAGTGCACTTTTCCACTCCCTTTTTTCAGTCAGATAATGTATATTACTCCCCTCCACCCCCAGCCAGAAAGGAGCCAGGTGGTTAACTTTCTACGTCAGTTATGCCTTCAGAACTTATGACTCCTATCAGCCTTTCCTTTTTAGTTTGAAGAACCTCTAAATCATGGACACAGGCAAGTGGTATGGGTAACCATATTAAGCTAATGCACAGCTATGGCATAGTGTTGATTAGTAAATGGTACAATGGTAGAAGGGAGAATAATGAAAGAAAAGAAGGGAGATTTTTTTTTTGTTACCAAGGCTGGTTACTATGATTTTTCTGGAATGACTGATCTGATTCACTTGTAGATTTTACAGAGAAATAGTTAAAATAATACAAATATGTTTAATATTAAGATTTCTTCATGCCTTTTTTCAAGGAATCAAAGTAATTTAGGCTATATGTATTCCAGTAATTCCAAACTTAGGTTTAACACCCCGAAGTATCTTTAATCATCCTAACAAGTATAATTTTTTAAGGTTAATTGATTTTAATTGAAAAATGAAATATAATCTATGACAAGAAATTGAGGAAGGAGTGTTCCCAAAGCAAACAAGACTGTTATAAGGTGCACATTGAGAGGCATTATTACAGAGAGGTTACCTTAACTATGAGCTGAACTATTCAATTATAATCTCTCTACACAGAATCATAATCATAGCAGGTGGAACTAATAGGTCTCCTCTGACTCAGTGATCCCACTGCTAGACATATACTCCAATGATGTCAAAGACAGATAGAAAGGTCTTTGGGTTCTCAGTGTCTAGAATTATTATTGCAACACTTTCTGTGATAGCAGAAAACTGGAAACAATGTAGGTGGCCTATCAATTAGGGAATGGCTAAACAAACTTTGGCATATGGATTATGTAATGGAATATTACAGGACCATAAGAAATGATGACTGAAGAAAGAATTCAGAATAACTTGGGAAGACTTGCATGAATGGATATAGAGTGGGAATAAGCTCCTTAGAGGTAGCATATTGTAATGGATAAAAAGCTTTCCTTGGAGTCAGTAAGTCTTGAGTCCAAATCCTACAACTAGCACAAAATGTCTATGTGACCTTGAAACAAATCACATATGTTCTCAGTGAACCAAGCTACCCTATAGGATTATAATGTGTAGGATGAATGCTGATCTTCATGGATAATAGAGCAAGTTCCTTATGGGAAGTTTCCTATACACAAGCAATAACAAAGGCAGTTCCCTCTGTGCCCCCCCCAAATAAAAATATATATATAATATATGCTTCTTGAGGGCAGGGACTAGTTTTTGTGTTTTCTTTGTATCCTCAACCCTTTACATAGGGCCTGGAACATAACTGACATTTAATAAATGCTTTTTGATTGACTAATAGAATTTTTGGTCTAGAAAAGACCTAAGAGGCCACCTTTTTCAATATCATTTTGCATATGAAAAAAAAAACTGACACCTAGAGAGACCACTAAGTTACTCAAGAGACAGTTAAGTTACTCAACTATGTCTCCTTGCTCTCATTTCCACAATTCTTTTCTACTATACCACCCCAAGTTTCAAGGGAAATTATTCCCCAAGAAAGGATTCTTTTTAAAATGATTGAATCTAGCACACTAAAATTTCAAGCATCTTGGGTTAGATAAGGCTGCTAGTATCACTCCTTGTTTTCAGAAGGTCACATTCTTTACCCTGTTTACCTTGTTATTCATTTAATTGTGTAGCAATGGTCTTTAACAATCCACAATGTCAGACACCTATGCCTCTCTTTGGGATCACAATTTTTTTTTTTACAGAGAATTGTTAGAGTTGGTGGTCATAAGAAGATTTTGACTATAGAAATGATTTTTTAACAGGAGTTGTCTTTGAGGATTCCCTAGATGGCTAGAGGTGGTTGTCTAGACTTCAAGTCTCGGAGGTGACGATGTCTATTCGTTAGTTATGGACAGTACTTTAATATATAATATGAGTCATTTTCTGGTGTCCCACCAAAAGAGCATTACCTTCCCAATTTAATGATGTGATTTATGTTTGTTTTGTAGTTGTAATCATGAATGATAGAGTAGATAGACTATGGGTTTTTGGTTCTACTAAAGTGGTTAGAAATACAGGGTTTGAACACAGAAATTCAGTCCCCAAAGTGAGCCTAACTTGCTCTGGAGTGGGAGGTTGAGGGTGGGCATATAGTAGAAGAAACTGCCACACAGGAAGTTTCTATCTTCAAAATGCTCAGGGAATGTATAGCAACATACTGGGAGGAACCAAGCATGTTGGTACTTTTATTTTAAAATGTTCATTAATTTTTGCTTTCTATTATCAAGGAAATCAAATGTCTTAAAAAATTATGTGAAGATCATTTTAAACAATTTCAGTTATTTAGCACGGTATTCTAAACATGGCAAATCTTGCTTCTTAAGTACAGTATATTGTAACATTGCTATCTCTTTGGTTTAAATTGTTGTCCTTCACTAATAATTGCTTTGTAGCTATTTACCATTATTTTTATATTTTTTTCTGTATTATCTTTCACCAATTTCATCTGTAGCTATTCACACAAGCCAGTTTTGTTTTTTTGAGAAAGGGAATAGGTAGAGTTGGAGAAAGTTATGCTGAATTCAGTCTAACTAGCTACTTACAAATTTATTGCTAATCAGATCTCTTGACTAAATTGAATTTTAATCACACACACAGAGTTTGTGGTTGGTGTAGAATTGCCACCCAGCTGGAATCAGAAAGGAAAGTTTTTTTCCTTCTTATATCGAATATTTAATGATTAATTCTAACCCCACAGGTAAATAAGAGCCAAGTGATGTCAGCTTAGAGGATGAGTAAGAAAGTACAGCAATAATAATAATAATAATAATGATAACAACAACAGCAATAAACATTTATAGAATTCTTTAAGGTCTGCAAAGGAATTTATAGATGTCATTTCATTTTAACCCTAAAGCAATCCTGGGAGGTAGGTGCTATTATTATCCCCAATTTGTAAATGAGGAAACAGACTAAGGGAGGTTAAGTTCAGAGTCACACAGCTAGTTAAGTATCTGAGGCAGGATTTGAACTGAGCTCTTCCTGACTCCTACAGCAAAGAGAAATGGAACAGTGGATCTAGAAGGAGAAACTAGGTAGTTTTCCAACATCTAAATTGGGAGTCTTTCCTATTGGATTTTGTTATTTGGTTAGAAGTACTGTGACTCTCCAGACCATTAGGCATGTACACCATATTCAAAGGATCGTAGAATCTCAATTGAAAGAGACCTTAGCAGTTATCTAACTTGTGTTCCCACCCAATAACAAAATACCTTCAGTAATATATAGTTCAGGGACATATTCTGGCTTTCTGCCTGTTTTAAGGCTCATTCTACCACGGAATGTTTCTAATTGTTAAAAATAGTTTCCTTATATGGTCCTGAAATCTCTCTATGTCACACTTCTACCTATTTCTCTAGATCATGGATATTTGTTCTCATTCTGCTCTTAA
The DNA here is from genome assembly GCF_028583685.1 of Petaurus breviceps papuanus. NCBI lineage: Eukaryota > Metazoa > Chordata > Mammalia > Diprotodontia > Petauridae > Petaurus > Petaurus breviceps. The sequence goes on along the minus strand of NW_027187332.1, from coordinate 8,969,909 downwards.
TGTACAAAACCAAATTCAATTCAAATCAACAAAAACTGTGTTAGGCACTGGGAACACAAAGATGAAATAATAAGAAATGATTTTTCTTTCAACTTATGTTATTTTTGAACTATCCTTAATTTTATAGTATTAGTATTCACCTCTAAAAGTGGCAAATATGAGGGTGAATAGTCTTAGACTTCTGTGTAAATTCCTAATTTAATTCTTTAATCATTAATAATTTAAAAATGATATTTGGACTGATTAAAATTTTTCTTATTTAGAAAGTAGCTGTTTATAATAGTACTCTTCCCAATTTTATTTCTGACATGACATAGCATATTTGGTTTCTTTCTTTGTAATTTATTAACTGGAAAGATTTATTACTTGACAATTTTGAATATAAGAAAATGCTTCTTTCCTTACTAAAACAGTTTTCATGGTAAATGTGTTTTTGTAAAATACCTGTGATGCAAAGTTATATTTATGGGGCATAGGGATGGATAAAGGGGTCAACTTAATTACTAAATAAAATTATTTTGTGAAGAATATTATTTACTATTATTATTTATGGAAAATGTTATATTTTTTATAATCAAATTATTTACCCTTTTGTAAAAAAAACAACAAAACTAATTTTAATGGGAATAGAACACATTTCAGATAAGCATTTATGGGAGTATTTCAATCCTGAATTATAATTACAAAAATGATGATTAAAAAGTTGTCAACAAATGCAGAACTTAAATGGCTAATTCTACACTATGTGAGGAGAGTCCAACAGAATGTTTGTTGTATAACATCATATTGAATCTTCCTACAAATACTATTTCATAATTGTTCATTTATATAAAAATCAAATGAGACTAAAACTATACATTTAAACTGACTTTAAAATTTTATTAAATTTAGGCAAACAACTAGTTATTTTTAAAACTGCTACTTGATAACCAGGCAACAGATTCCTTGAGTGAATTGGATAGTTTTGTCTTTTTCAAATTATTTCAAAACATTCTAAGTACAGTTGTGCAAAAATTCAGTGCTAATACTATTGATTTTTTATATTATTTAAGAAAAGAATGATGCTAAGTATCTGAAGAAGAATCATCTTGCTTCATTTTAATATTTCCCAATTTACATGCAATTGAATAATAACTATTATTTCAGTTATCTACGGGAATATTTCTCATGCTATGCCTATGTTAACTAGAAAATAAAGTATTTTCCCAGCCTCTGTGGATTCCAACGTGATCAGCTAAATATGTTTTCCTTGAGAAATGACTGCTGTTAATCCTTGGTTAATCTTTTGTGCATATGGAAAGACAATTAAGAAAATGACTAATTAGGGTCCTCTTTGTTCTGTTATTTTTAACAATAATTTTGTTGTTGTTGAAACTAAATTTTTCCCCTTAAAATGAATAGTGGCATCTATCAGTAAGAAAAAAGTTTACTTGAATTTCACAAGTATACTGTATTCTTAAACATCTTGCATTATTTTAGTGCCAGGTCTTCCCCAGTACTTTCTCTTGAGGAAAGTTGACATCAAGGTATTGTGTATTCTTTCACCTACAAAATAAATGACCTTCACCAAAAAATTAAATTCAAGAAGCATTTACAAGAACTTTTGAGATGATGAGTGGGAAAAAAAGTTCTTACCATTCTGGAGTTTATAATCCTTTAGGGATAATAAGATAAATGCACAAATAATTGTAACATCAGTAATAGTAAAGGAACAACATCAAATAAATGTTACAAAGACTTCAGGGGAGAGGAGTATTTTCAGCTGATATAATCAGGGAAGGCTACTTGGAAGGGGATTCATTTTTGCTGGACCTTGAAATATAGGTAGGATTTAAATAGGTACAAATGGGAGAAAAGGAAGGGAGCAGATTTCCATAAAATGAGAACATAAGCAAAGGTGAGGAGGTGCCTTCAAGTAATTGATAATATAACAGTACAAAACAGAACTATAAAAAGTACCACTGTTAATGAATCTGACAGCTGCTTTTCCTTATTTAGACATTTTTATTCTGTTGCTAGTCATAATATATACACACAATTTAAATATTTTGACTGATTGCTAATTGTATAATAATGGTTTCAATCATTAGTCAAATTGGTAAAACAGGTCATGCATATAATCACACTCTAAATGCTTTCCAACCTGGGTTGCACATGCTGTTTGCACTAAAAACTAAAAGGGAATTTTGTTTAAAGCACATTTTTTTCCCCTCACAATATTTAAAATTCTTAGATTTGCCCTTTCTTTCCCTTTGGCCTTCTTGGTGCTTCATATATATGTGTGTGTGTATATATATACACACACACACACACACACATATCTACACATACACATATATATGTATGTATGTATATATCTGTATGTGTACACATACATATATAATCTATATGATATATAACTTCAAAAATTAAATTTGGTATTTTTAATTTTGACTAAATCTGCCTTCTTCCCCCCAAACTCTCTACCACTGAAAAAGAAAAACAAAACCCTTATAAAAAATATGTAGAATCAAGCAAAACAAATTCCTAAATTGACCATGTCCAGAAATATCTATCTATCTATCTCTCTATCTGTCTGTCTGTCTGTCTGATATCAACTCCCTATCAGTAAGAGAATAGCAAATATATAACTTTTAGGAATTGTATATTTTCTCCTTTTTTTGAGAAAGCATGAAAAAAAGAGGCTAGAAGATACATGCTCTGATAGCACATATACACTCATGCATACATATATATATATATACAGAGAGAACTATAAAAATGGAAAACAGAATAATGAACTTGTATCAATTATATGATGACTTTTTCTATTCAACAAATAAAAGGAATTATTAGGAAGAAGATATATATGCTTAAATACATTAATACAAATTACAGAAATAAAATTTTTGTACAATAAATTATATTATCCAAAGAAAATGAACAGTTTAGAAAAATGTGTGTGCTAGGTATGACATAAAAAATAACATTTGAAATGTATCTAAAGCTAACATATTTACAAAGATAATATATAAATCAATAAAGGATGTAAATAATTTTTGAAAAAGGAAGTATATTGTTAATTATCTCTTGAACAAATACTATCTAACTAAGGTTAAAAGAGATTCAAAGAAAAAATCTTTGATGTACTACTCCATACTCATAAAATTGTCCGAAAAATAATTAAAAGCAATGAAATTAAAGGCAGGATTGTAGAAAAACAGGCATACTCAGTGCAAGTGGAATTGCAAACTTGTTGAATCTTTTAAGATATATACAATCTGGCAGAATGAAGCATAAGGTACAAAGATGACCATGTCTTCTATTTTCATCATTAGGAATATATTCTGAAAATGTTTAAAAATGTATTATATGTAATTTTAAAAAGCTGGAAGCAACTTAACTGTCTACTAACAAGGGAATAGTTAAATATGTGGTCCATAAATATGGTAAAATATTGTAATTCTACTAATAATGACAACTCTGAGGAATATAAAGAAATATGGGGAAAAAACTTACAAACCCATGGAGAGTAAAAAAATCAGAACCAGTAGAAAAGAGTAAAATTATTGTGACCACATAAAAAGAAAAATGTTGAGACAAAAAATCCTGATGAGATTTAGAGGAGGTGACAAAAAACTTATGATGTTTTATCAGTTAAATAAATCCATTTTATTTAAATGTAAATAATTCAAACTCCAGCTGGATTTTATTTTCAATATGGTTTACAATAAATCATTTTAAAGTTTTAAAAGTCATTAAATGTTCATACATAGGAAAATATATGTTAGAAACCATAACTTTCATTTCACCTGGAAATGCTGTAAATAGCTCATGAAGAACTTTGAAAATGTATCATGTGATAGTTTAACTCTTTCATCAAAATTATATCTTCAATTCCTTTTTGTTGTAACTAGCATTTTTGGTGACCCACACATTTTTAATCAAGCAAGCAAGCAGCATTTATTGAGAGCCAAGAACTATGCTAACCAGTTGAGAGATATCATATTAATATATCTATGTGCCTTATTTTTCTGACCTGTACTGCTTTAGGGTAAGGCCTCTGCCTTCTCTCCAAGCACTGAGTTCTCTACTCTAAGCATATAGTTAGTTTCTTTTATGGGAGGGGGTTTATGAAACATGAAGTCATGGAGGGCCATGAAAAGAATTAATACAATAAACATTTATGATGTTCCTATATGTAGTTGGCAATGGAGATACATAGATGAAATAAAATAGTTTCAACTGTCTCTCCAGCAACAGAGTGTGTAGGTGATTCTGGAAAGGTTTGGGTGGAAAATTGAAAGATGAAGGAAGAGACATTTGCGGTTTTCCTCTTCCCCCACCTTCAGAATTGCGAGGGGTAGCTACTCTTCCCAACACTGAGGTGAGTGACATTTCTTAGTCACTTTCCTAGCTAAAGGAGAAAACAACAGGAGTAGGGTGGGAAAGAAAGAACAGGATGCACACACTCATCCTTCTCACCAGACTATCTTGTATCCCTAGCTCACAGTTTTACTATATGGGACAGAAGACCCAGATCCAATTTAAATTATTCTTTGGGAAAGTTTATTTATAATCAAAACCATAAGAATCTCTCAGGATTATAGAACAGAACCCCCAAATAGGATAAAGGAAAAAAAAACCATTATTTTAGACCAATGTTCAAGCCTCTGTCCTGGTTTAGTTCTGTGTACTAGAAGTTTTTTACTAACTCCCTCCACTGCAATCTCGTTCTGTGCAATAATAGACTTGAATCACTGAGCACTTATGGCTGGTCAAAGTTACATTAAAAAAAATCAGGACCTAAAAATAAAGAAAAAGAAAAATTTGAAAGTAAATCTCTGCCACCTGCAGGCAAAGGAGGGGGAAGAGATTGAAGCTAGCAAGGAACAACAAAGAACAATACAAGGTTTCAGCCATGCCCATCCAGGCTCTTTAATAAGCAGAGGCGGGATACCTGGAACCACACCTGCAACACTCAGTCTGGTGTCTTGGAATTCTCATCACAAGGGAATACAAGGTCCCCCACTCTCTCTATCCACCACTGCCCCACCGTGACTGAACTTGCTCTCTTCTCCTATTGGTTGTTCTCATTCCATCTTGTAGAGGACCAAAATGATATCACTATGCTCAAGTTAAGTTTCAATGTGTCTGACTGGCTGATCAGAGCAATCAATACAAGCTAGAAATACTCTGCCACAGGATGGGCACAAATAGTCCATATGAACATTTAGGGTGGATATTCTAAATTTGCACATCCTGTGTTTCCTTTGAGCTGTTTTCAATTCTGCTTTGCTAGTAGAACACAGCACCTTCTCTGATGCGGGCGTGCCATGCTGAGTGGTCCTGTGCCAGTGTCTCTCATGTCACACAATCAATTCCAAAGTTCTTGAGAGAGATCTTGAGAGTGTCCTTTTATCGCATCTTCTGACCATCATGTGAATGCTTGCCCCATGTGAATTTTCCATAAAATTGTCTTTTTGGCAAACATATGTTTTGCATTCGAACAATGTGGACAGCCCATCAGAGTTACAAATCTCTGAAGCAGAGTTTGAATGTTTGGCAGTTTAGTTCAAGAAAAGACCTCAGTGTCTGGTATCTTATCCTGCCAGGTGATCTTCAGAATCTTCCTAAGACACTTTAAATGGAAGAGATTCAGTTTCCTGGCATGGCGCTTGTAGACTGTCCAGGTTTCACAGGCATACAACAATGAGGTCAGCACCACGGTTCTGTAGACCTTCAGTTTGGTAGTCAGTCTTAATACCTCTTCTCTCCCATACTTTCCTTCAAAGCCTCCCAAACACTGAGCTAGCTCTGGCAATGTGTGTGTCAACATCATTATCAATGTGTATATTCCTGGAAAGTATCCTACCAAGGTAAGTCAACTTATCCACAGTATTCAAAACGTCTGCATTTGCTGTAATCGATGGTTCCATGTATGAATGGTGTGGTGGTGCTTGATGGAGAACCTGTGTTTTGTTGGTGTTAATTGTTAGGACAAAATTAGCACAAGCAGCAGAGAATTGATCCATACTTTGCTGCATCTCAGCTTCAGAGGCTGCACTGAGTGTACAATCATCTGCAAACAAAAAAAAATCATGCACCAACATTTCCTCCACTTTGGTCTTGGCTTGTAACCTTTTCAAATTGAAGAATTTGCCATCAGTGTGGTAGTCGACCTTGATGTCATGTTCGTCCTTATTGAAAGCATTTGACAACATGGCTGAAAACATCATGCTGAAAACATGGATGCAAGCACACAGCCTTGTTTCACTCCATTGGTAACTGGGAAGGCACAAAAGCATTGTCCTTTATCCAGAACCCAGGCATTCATGCCGTCATGAAATTGGTGTACAATGCTGATGAACTTCCCTGGGCAACCAAATTTTGATATAATTTTCCATATGCCCTCACAACTAATAGTATCAAAGGCCTTGGTCAGATCTACAAGCCTTGTGTATAAACCTCTGTTCTGCTCCTGGCATTTCTCCTGGAGTTGTTAGGCAGCAAACACCACATTGACTCTTCCTCTCCTATACTGCAAAAACAAATCTCACTCTTAACCACCTCATCTTCTCCACCATCTGTCTTGATCTCAGTCTCAGTGGTTCTGTTCTGACCCATGGAAATTCCAACTCTTGCCATGTATTTCTCCATGTCCCCATTATCTCGTTTGTTACATAAGGATATGAAAAATAAATATAGTGTAATTTTGGGGGGTAGCTTTAGCAGTTGGGGGGAACAGGGAAGGTTTCATGTAGGTGGTTTTGTTTGAAGGAAACAAGTGGTTCTAACAGGTAGAGATAAATGTGAGAAACTGCAAGAAGTCCTTGGCTGGTATTAAATAGGGTGAATAATTTGATGTAGCAGCAAGCACCCCAGCATCCCCAGGCTGGCTGCCAACACAGGTTCTTAGATCTGCTTTTCTAAAGGAAAGCAACTCAAAATGGGTTAACAATCTTGCTTTAGTTAAAAATCAAACATATCATTTACCTAGTTCAGGGGAAAAAGTTGGCACCCCGAACTTCATAGTATACAGAGATTACAAGAAGACAGAAACAAACAGATCAAGCAGACAGGCCTCCAACTGTCCAACCATTACATCCATACCTAGTCAGTTACCAGAGAGGGAAGCATCAACATCTGGGTTTTTTAAAGCCAGAGGGCTCTCAACGGCTGTCCAGAGTCTAGTCTGCTCAAATCACACAACACTTCTCAAAGTGAGCCCCAAAACAAAGCCTCACATCAGGATTTATATAGCCTTCTCCTGGCTCAGAGAATGTCACAACCCTCTTGAATGTCACAATCAAAAAGTATCTTCTGAAAAACAAGCCTCCCAGCACAGGGTCCAGGTGCACTTAAGCCTATCAAAGGGCCTAGGGGCAGGGAAGATCTTACACGATGGCAACAATATAAATTTACATTCCTATTACAGTTGATTCTGTATTGTCTTAGATTCCTATTTTGTACTCTTGAAAGCCCCCAAATACAAGGTTCTGTTTTCTTCTTATTGTAACCCTGCTTGGAAATACCCTTTCCCAACTACCCAATCAACAAGTCCAGACCTTCACCCTCATGTAAATAACAGTTCCTTGTTTGGGGTTTTAAGGCTAAAATAGACTGCTCTGTAACTGGG